>NC_056522.1:378120410-378233448 GCF_019175285.1 Sceloporus undulatus
GTGCCCAGAACTGGACACAATATTCCAGGTGGGGCTTGACCAAAGCAGAATATAGTGGCACTATTACTTCCCTTGATCTAGACACTATACTTCTATTGAAGCAACCTAAAATTGCAATGGCCTTTTCAGCTACCACATCACACTGTTGACTCATGTACAACTTGTGGTCTACTTGGACTCCTAGATCCCTTTCACACGTAGTTTCATTCAGCCAGGTGTCCCCAATCGTATATCTGTGCATTTCATTTTTCTGCCCTAAGTGCAGTTCCTTCAACAGACGTACAGGAAGAGATAGTACCACTCTGTTCTGCTTTGGTCAGGCCTCACCTGGAATACTGTATCTAGTTCTGGACACCACAAGTAAAAAAAGACAAGCTAGAACATGTCCAGGGAATGGTGAGTAAGATGGCAAAAGTTTTGGATACCAAGCCTCATGAAGAAAGACTTAAGGAGCTGGGTGTGTTTAGTGTGGAGAAGAAAAGGATGAGAGGTGACACAAATAGTCATCTATCAGTATCTAAAGGGATGTCACATCAGAGATGAAGAGGGGTTGTTTTCTGTTGCTCCAGGGACAAGAACATGAACCAATGGATTCAAATTACAAGAAGAGATTCCACCTAAACATTAGGAAGAACCTTATGAATACAAAAGCTATTCAACAGTAGAACAGATGGTGGTGATTTTTGAAGGTCTTTAAACTGAGGTTAGATGGACATCTTTTGTGATCGCTGTAACAGTGTATTGCTCCATGGCTGGGCATTGAACTAGCTATCCCTTGCAGCCCCTTCCAACTTCCAACTAAGATTCTATTGAATAGATTTATCTTGCATTATATCAATAATTTCTACAGAACAATGCCTTTGGACTTTTTTGTGGCTGAAGCATGGCATTCTTGTTGCTGCAAAGTATACATAGCTCAATTTTTAACCTTGTACAACCAGTGTTGCGATGGCAGAGTTGAAAGCTGCCAGATATCGCAAGTACAATCCTTTAAGTAGATTAAACGCTCATCAAACTTATTCCAGAAAATGAGAGCTAATTGAGCACTCTCTGACGGTGAGGCTTGCACTACAGACTATTTATATCAAACTTTTTGAGGAGGAGTTCTTTGCAAAGATGTTTGTAATGTATTATTAATCCTACTTAATGTATAGACACGATGCATTGAAGCTGCCTGTGCTGTTGCTGCTGATACAAAAATGCTATGTTCAGTTTATTACTCCATCCAGATGTTGCTGTGCTCACTTTATTACCACATCTAGATGTTGTGGTTGCTGAAGGAGTCCTTTGCGTGAAGGCCAGAATCCATTTGTTGTCTCATGCATGTTCCTCTATAGAAGCAGTAGGACATTTTTATTCAATGCACAGTAATACTTCATTGAGTTCAAGGTGATAGCAGCAGAGTTACACCTGTAGTGTAACTGTACATTGCACATCCAGATGGACATTTCTAATTGTGCACATCATGCACATTTGCACTTGGTTGTGCATTCAGTTGTGCCACATTACAATTTAACACAAGGGTGGCATAGTACAACCAATGTCTAATTATATAAACCTCACCTTCAAAAAGGGGCTTTTCACCCTTCAGGGCAGCTTTATAACAATAAAACAAAATGTAATAGATACAAAATTAACAGCACTTGAATTAATAACTAATAGCAAGGATATAAATCCAGCATTTAAATGATGTATTTAGTTATATGAAATTGTTCAAAAGACTGATGGTTGGGATTTTACATTCATGGAATTATGTGACATTTGTGCATTAGTGAATTGTGACCATGTGTAAATGAATTTGCAAACACTGTGAAATGCACAATTGCAGCGTGAAATCCACATCTGCATGTTCAATAGTGCCATGTGCACAATGGCATCACTTGCACAACTTTGTTTCCAGTACTTTCCATTGAATGTGGACTTCTGTAACAAACAACCGCTTGTGTAGGGAAACTTATGCATGTCTAAGTCACCAATAGGATGCTGGAAGAGAGGTGCCTTTGATTGTTGGTTAAAGCATGCAGTCAGTTGACAACTTTTGCCATTTGACATAATGGTTGCACAGTGTGAATAGCATGCAGTTGCACATACAAGATGTATGTATAACTCTTGCTCCAGAAGCGGGTGTTGTCCCAGGGCTCTCCAAGCATTCTTTTGATGTCAGACACTGACACACATTACTCAGTGGTGTCACTAAGGTTGACGTCACCCGGTGCAGTAACTCATGGTGTCACCTGGCTATTGACATCCTCCCATACAACACCATAAAGAATCCTTTGTCATGCTTTTATTATGTTTATGTTAGTCATAAATCATAATTCTCATATATCACTGAATGTAATGGCAATAGCTGTGACGTGAACATAAATAGTTGTGACATAAAGCACTAGACAAGGTCCTAGAGGGTAAAGATATACAACTGAGCACTAAAGTTAGAATTGTCCAAGCCATTGTACTCCTGTACAATGTACGGATGTGAGAATTAGACAGTGAAAAAAAGCAAGAGAATCAATTCTTTTGAGATGTGGTGTTGGAGAAGAGTGCTGAGTGTACCATGGACAGCCAAAAAGACAAACAAATGGGTGCTAGAACAAATCAAGCCAAAGGCAGATGTTTGGGGAGCAATAGTATCACCCTCCCTTAGGTTGTCACCTGGTGCAGTCTGCACACCCGCCCCTGCTTCCAAGGGTTATATAGTGCAGAAGCAAACAGAAAATCAAAGTATGCAAGCACTAGCCATCTCCCCTCCTCCAGAGCTCTGAGAATGGCACAACCAAATTAGCAACAGAAAAATCCATCCTCCCAATCCATTCTCTGCCTTCATAGCTCTTCCCAGCCTTAAACTGCAAAGTAAATAGAAAAAGTATCCAACAAGGTGACTAATACAAATGGGTCTTTTTAAGCCACTGGGCAGCTGTTAATTTTGGGAAGTGATGCTAACAAGAGCTCCAAAAACCCTTCTACCTGGTAACAGAGGCCCCACTCATTGCAGTCACATCTTGGCCAGGCTCTTTGCACATTCTCAGAAATTTTGTGGACAGCTGAGAGTGATAGAAGTGCAAGAGTGAGTGCCATGGGGTATAAATATTTCCTGGCACAGATCAAGCCCTAAGACCTCTTTGGGCTACAACTCTGCTCTCTCGTAGTGAAAAGGTCTCTACTCTTTGTTGGAGTCATTCCCTCGTCTTCCATCCTGTTGGGCTCCCATCTGCGTAGGCCAAGATTACATGCCTCAATTGACTTTTCCATGTCCTTGGCGCTCTCTCCTTAATGTGTCTGTGATAAAGCAGTTGTCACTCTGTGATTTATACACGCCGGGCTGGGTGTGTAGCAGCAGATGGCAGTTCCTTCCATAATATTCTAAAAGCGTCAACTGCGAGGGGAGAAGCCAGAGATTTCATTATCTGGAAAGAGCAGGAACCCCAGCTTAAGCTGTAAAGAAGATAAGGAGATAAAAGATTGGTGTGCGTCGCCCTCACCCACCATCCCATATTTTGTGCTTTTGTGCTCATTTCTTTGAAGAGCCTTCCTGGGGGACACAATGCAATGAAAAAGCAGGCAATCCAAGGCCTTGGCTCTGTGTCTTTAGCCTGCAGGTTTCACAGTCACCTTTCAGTGGCTCAGGGGGCATCTTGGCTCGGCAAAAGAAACTCACATCATGGATGCAGAGTGTTGGAAGGGACACTAGGGGGGCATTTAGTCCAACCTCCAACAGAGGATGGCACCAGAACCAGTGGATCCAAATAAGAAGAAATCCAGCATCTGATCCAACATTTAATAAGAGTAAGAGTAAATCTCTCAGATAAGGGCTGACCTTGACTCTGGTCTTTGGTCAGAACCTATAGCAGAGGCGTCCAGTGACTCTGGAAACAAGATTATTCTGGATCGTTTTGAGTTTGTGAGTACCAAGGACGTGGACAAGCTTCTTGGTCGCGTGAAAAGGACGACATGCCCCCTCAACCCTTGCCCTTCTTGGTTGACCGTTCAGGGAGGAGATGCTGTAAAAATTGCATTACATCGTATAGTAAACCCATCTCTTCGGGAGGGTATATTTCCACCTGCCTTAAAACAGGCCATAGTAAAACCTCTACTGAAGAAACCCTCCCTTGATCCCCTGTTGAGGAGTAATTACAGGCCGGTCTCCTTATTACCATTCTTGGGCAAGGTGATCAAGAGGGCAGTCGCCTTTCAGCTCCAAGCTGTCTTGGATGAAACTGATTATCTGGACCCATTTCAAACTGGCTTCAGAGCGTGACATGGAGTTGAGACCGCCATGGTCGCCTTAGTCGATGATCTCCATCTGGGCATCAACAGGGGAAGTGTAACCCTGTTGGTGCTCTTGGACATCTCTGCGGACTTCGATATCATCGACCATGGTATCCTTCTGGAACGCCTGGGGGAATTGGGCATTGGGGGCACTGCGCTCCAGTGGCTCCGCTTCTAACTCTCAGGAAGATTCCAGATGGTGAAGCTGGGGGACAGCTGCTCTCGTAAAAGAGAGCTGACATCTGGCGTCCCTCAGGGTGTCATTCTGTCCCCCATGCTATTTAACATTTACATGAAGCCGCTGGGAGAGATCATCCGAAAGCATGGAGCACGGTGTTATCAGTACGCTGATGACACCCAGATCTATCTCTCCATGTCTCCAGCTGATACAGTGACTAAGGAGGGCATCTCTCCTCTGAATGCCTGCCTGGAGTCAGTAAGGGGCTGGATGAGGGAAAACAAACTCAAACTGAATCTGGAGAAAACAGAGGTACTTGTGATAGGTGCCCCAAATCCAGGCAGGGAAATTTGCCACCCAGTCCTGGACGGGGTTACACTCCCCTTAAAGGACAAAGTTCACAGTTTGGGAGTACTCCTGGACTCATCTCTACAGTTATCATCTCAAGTGGATGCGATGGCCAGGAGTGCTTGGTACCAGCTTCGGCTGATACACCAACTGTGCCCCTGTCTGGATCAAAAGGACCTTGAAACGTTAGTACATTCACTGGTAACCTCTCGCTTGGATTTCTGTAATGCACTCTACATGGAGCTACCTTTGTACCAAGTCCGGAAGCTTCAACTAATTCAAAATGCTGCAGCCAGATTGGTCGCGGGAATGTCTAGAACCGACCATATAACACCTGTACTAAAATTTTTACACTGGCTGCCAATTAGCTTCCGGGCGCAATACAAAGTGTTGGTTGTTACCTATAAAGCCCTACATGGCTTGGGCCCGAGTTACTTGAGGGAGTGCCTCTCCCTACATAATCCGCCCCGCACCCTCAGAACAATGGGGAAATATGTTCTTGAATGGCCAAAGGTAAGATTGGCAGCAACGTATCAAAGAGCTTATTCAGCAATAGCTCCAATCCATTGGAATGCGTTCCCAGAAGAGATTTGACTCAGTTCGACATTAGAAGCCTTTAAGAAGGCATTGAAAACTTATCTCTTCCGGGTAGCATACCCTCCCAACTTGCTGTAGAGAAATTAGTCCCTACTGGAATAGCTTGTTATCTGATGCCTGATTGCTGTTATATATGTTTTTAAACTTTGATTGTATTTTTGGATTTGTATGATATATTGTACTATGACATGGGTCATAGAGTTTTAATGACTGTGAACTGCTTTGATCTGTAGGAAAAGCAGTATAAAAATAAAAGTTTTATTTATTTATTATTTATTAAAAGCAGTCCAGCAGTGGAATAGACTAGTTCTAAACGATGGTGACATGAACTCTCCTTCTATGGAGGTATTTCAGCAGAGATTGGGTACCGACTCCCACAGATATTTGGGCTGCGGGTTTTCTATATGGAAAGTCTTTGAAATGAATGGCATCTGGGGTTCCTTCCATATCTATGTCTATCCTCAAATGACTTCAGCCTTGATTAAGCTAACTTGACTCCTGATTTTGGGAGGATGTCTTGGTTTGAATGGAAAGATGGAGAAAAGATACATAAGCCTAACAGAAACAACTGCTCATCTCTGCTATGGAAAAAAAATTCTCTTGAGATCCCACTTCATCACAGAGAATTAGTGCCCTCCTGTGGGATGCTTGCACCATTGCAACAATACAGTGTAGACACCTTGCTTGGTCTCACCTACAGCCCTGAGGGTGGCTCTCATCTTCCTTAAATATCTACAACCGAAGCCAAAGACAGGGTGATGCCACAGAATCTCCAGCTCTGTGGATTTCCCCTGGCTGCCATCCTTCCTTAAACTGGTTTTGCCCCAAAGTCCTCCTGTAGCCATTTATAATTTCAGACACTTTCTCTTGGCATTTGCTTGGTTATTTGAGATCTTCATCTCTTCAGCTGTTTCCCAGCACTGTTCATGTGCACGCACACATATATACATACCCACACAGTTAAAACTGTAATGAAACTAATATTCCATTTTATGGGATGGGTCTGGAAACTCTGAAGGAGAATGCAGAACTAAGGAGATCAGTATCAATAATGGGAATTTTTGTGGTAATTGTGCATTAGTGAGAGTCAGCATGACCTAGTGGTTTGAGTCCAATAACATCCAAACAACGATACCTTTATTGGGACAATCAAAATGCACAATTACATGTTGCAAGCTTTTGAAATCACACCGGCTTCTTCATCAAGCAAGGTGTTAAAACAAACAGGAGAAAAAAAGTTAAGATGTTAGTCATATACCTGCATTTTGCTGTTTCTGGTCTTAGTTCAGATGGTAGGAAGGGCTATTTGCAGGCTGCCACCTCCTCCTTTGACTATGAGGTCACTGGGAGATTTTTCAAGTCCAGGAAATTTAATGTCAATTTGCAACTCAAAGAAGATGCTTCCTTTGGAATCCATCATGCCTACTTCCTTTGTGAAGCCACAGGCTTCTTTCTAGATAGAGAACACTGAATTTCTCAGAAAGCTTCCATATTGTGTGTCAGGAAAACTTCAGATGGTGTTGAGGGAAAGCATGCCAATCCAGTCCCAATATTAGAAAAAATTGCTTTACTTTTGTTGCAGGCAGAAGCCTCAAGTAGCAAGGTCCCAGTGCACTGGCTCTCTCTTTAAGATTCCCCTGTAGCGGCTAAAATGAGGTATCTTGAAATCCAAAAAAACGTCCAGGGTGTCCAGGAAGGCTGCCAATGGACAGCTGATAAGAGTGTGCCAGGCAAAGGGAAACAAAAGCAAGGCTTTACAGCAGCAAAGAAACAGTTCCAAAAGCACAATACCAGTCCATTTTCCAATAGAACAAAACCAAAAGCCAGTCCAGGGTCCAGGGTTCCACAGGGCAGTTCCACAAGTCCAGTCCAGAATCAAGAGTACCAGAGAGTAGGCCTGGTCCAAGGTTAAGAGGTCTAGGTCTATCTGAGGTCTAGGTAACAAGGTCCAAGGGAGTCAGAAAGAACAGCTTTCCATAAAGGGATGCAGATAGACTCTGACAAAGAGACTCGGCGTCTGCCAGGTGTTTATAGCAGGACAGCTCCTTAACGCAGCTGCTGGATGATTAATGAGCGTTTCTCAGCTAACCTTTGGGAACGCGGAAGGCACACCCTTTCTGTCCTTCTTTGGCTGAAAGTAGGTACATCAGTATCTTAGTCCTCTATGTCTCCCAGGCCTGGAACCTCTGCTAGGGAAAGGCTGGGGTGCTGATCCACAGGGTCCACTGGAGGGGATACAACAGGGCTAGGGCCTGGCTGAGCCAACTCTTCAGGAGCTGGGAGAGCAGAGCTGGGGCCTGGCTAAGCCTCAGGTTCCCTCTGCACCTGAGGGGCCAAGTCCTCCTTATCATCCTCCAAATCCTCCTCATGAGTGGCCATGACACAGTGGTAGCAGTGTTGGCCATATAGCAAATCAATAACATCCAAACCATGATACCTTTATTGGACTAACCAAAATGTACAATTATTGTAAGCCAGTCTGACTTTGAAAGCTTGCAACATGTAATTGTGCATTTTGGTTGTCCCAATATATATATATATATATCATTGTTTGGATATTATTGGGTTTGCTATATGGCCAACACGGCTATCCCTGGAAGTTTTTTTAATGGTTTGAGTGTTGGACTAGGACTCTGGAGACCAGGGTTCAACTTGGCCCTGAAACCCACTGGGAGATCTTGGAAAGTCACATGCTCTCAGCCTCAAGGGACAGCAATGACAAACCTTTGAACAAATCTTGCCAAAAAGAACCCCATAACCAGTTTGCCTTAGGGTCTTCTAGTGTCCTAGTCCAATGTGCAAACCACACTGGCATTGAATTCCATCCTAAAGGATGCCAACTCATCCAAGAGCATCTGCAAAGACTGTGGGAGACAGGAAATCTGGGAGGATCAAACCCCAGATCTCACCCATGCAAAAGAAAAAACAAATTTTGGGGGCTCCCAAGTGTCTCTGGAAGGTTTTTGGAAGGAATTTTTGCTATTTTTTTTTAGCCCCATGGGGTGACTTTAGATTCATCAGAAGACTTCTTTGACAAGGAGAAGTCACTTTCCATTCGCCTCCTGTTTTTACAGAAGGCCTCTCCTAGGTCTAACATGGACCATGGGGGCTGAAAATTTGGCAGAAATGTCCCATACTCCCAGAGAGCATTTGGGGGCATTCTGAAAAAATATTCTTTTGAAAAATAAATATTTTCTTGCCCCCCGAAAGCTGTGATCCCCAGGGGGTCCTGGGGGCCACAAAAACAGCCATGGGCCACAACTAGCCCACTCCTCTGTTAGAGACATACGTTAATGAATTTCCAAGCTAAACAAGGTCAGCCATGGTTAACACTTGGATGGGAGACAGCCAATGAATACCAGGTGCTGTAGGCAGCATTTCAGAGGAAGGACCTGACCAAAACGTCTGGGTATTCCTTGCCTAAGAAAACCCTAGGAAATCGATGGGATTGCCATAAATCAACAGGGGATTTGAAGGCATACACGCACACGCACACGCAGCCTGAGCTGTCTCTCTCTATTTTCAATCTTCCAGCTTTGAAGGCTGGATAAATCCCAGTGGACTGTTTCTCTTCTCTCTCTCATTCTCTCTCAGAAGGCAAAGCTTGGACGGAAGTCAACAGAGCTTCTGTGGACAGAATGAGTAATTGTGGTTTGTCTTGAAAGGAGGAGAGCTGGAGCGGGGATTAAGCAATGAATTTGCAGACTCCAGCACTGGGTATAATTCCTAGGCAGGAGGTCAAAGTCATGCCATTCGCCAGATTCATGCCCTATGTGCTCTTTCTCTACAAGCATTTAATAATATATGTTTTGACCAGGTTTTAATTTTTTCTGATGGTTTAATTGTGTTTTAACCATATCTTGTGGATTTTTAGCAATTAAAAAAATCATTGTAAGCTCTATTGTTTTTTGTGGGTTTTCAGGCTATGTGGCCATGTTCTAGAAGAGTTTATTCCTAACATTTTACCAGTATCTGTGGCTGGCATCTTCAGAGAATCTCACTGAAGATGCCAGCTACAGATGCAAGTGAAACGTCATGAATGAACTCTTCTAGAACATGGCCACATAGCCTGAAAACCCACAAAAAACTGTGGATGCAGGCCATGAAAGCCTTAGCGCTCTCTCTCTCTCTTGCTTTTGCTCTCGCTGCTCTCGCTCTCGCTCTCTCTGTTGACAGTAGATGGAGCCCCAGAAATTGCCAGGGGCAAAAGCCACCTCGCAGACCAGCTCTCTGTTATTGCTTGTGCCTGTTAATATTGTTTTCCCCACTATCTGCAAGGAAGTGACCTAGCTGTCAGCTTCTGAATGCTTTTACTATCTCTCTGTTGTATTGCAGGTGGTGCGAGACCAGATTTCTCACTGCACCGTGAAGCTGCGCCAGACCACTGGCCTCATGGAGTACTGTCTGGAAGTCATCAAGGAGAACGACCCCAGTGGATTCTTGCAGGTCAATGTTTCTTCTTTCCCTTTCCATACTCTCAAGGTGGATTTTTCTCTTTGTATTGCTCTTGTCCCACCACCAGGCGACTTGGTGGTCTGTGGCTGGATCGACATTGCAGAATTAATACAATTTGACACTACTTTAACTGCCATAGCTCAATGCTATGGAATTCTGGGATTTGTAGCTTTGTGAGCTATTTTGCCTTCTTTGCCAGAGAGCTCTGGTGACACAACAGACTACAAATCCCAGGATTCCATAGGATGGAGCCATGGCAATAGAAGCTTTGTCAAACTCAATTAATTCCACAGTGTGGCAGAAGCCTATGTCCTAAATCCACTTGCTAGTCCCAGCTAATACTGATGAAAGTTAAAGAGTGCAAAAGCAGGGTTGTAACTGAACATTAAGAAAACCAAAATAAGGACCAAAAAAGAGTGACATAATTCTAAAATTCTGAGCACCACAATTCCAGAAGTATATTGTCAAGTTGGAATACATCCAGAGAACAACACCTAAGTATAGGATCTGCAAACCACCAAGCTCTGTCAGAAATGGCTAAGGAAGCTGAGAAGATGGAGGGGTGACATGATAGCCATCTTTAAATATCTGGAGGGAGGTCATGGAGGAAGCAAGTTTCTTTTCTGCTGCTTCCGAGACTAGGACACGAACCGAAGGATTGAAGATGCAAAAAAAGAGAATTCACCTAAATATTAAGAAGGAGTCCCTATATTGTAAGAGTTGTCCAACAGTTGAACTGTCTCTGCTTTGGAAGGTCATGGAGTCTCCTTCTTTGGAAACCTTGAAACAGAGGTTGAATGGTCATCTCTTGGGAGTGCCTTAACCCCTGCAGATGGGTGGACTACATGTCCTTTGTAGTCCTTTCCAAAGCTAGACGATGAAGAGCTTGAGAGTGAAGGAAGGTGAAAGGGAAAAAAAGCAACTTATTTGAGATGTGGTGCTGGAGAAGAGTTCTACAGCTACTGTGGGCTGCCAAAAAGACAAATAAATGGGCCCAAGAACAAGACAGAACTCTCAACAGTATCCAAAACGATTAAACTGTAATTCTTTGAACATCCCCCTTTGGACATATCATGGAAAAAAACAGTTCTAATTAGAAATTACAATAATGCTTGAAAAGGTGGAAGGCAGCAAAAATGATGAGCATCTCATTAGTTGACCAGCCGAACCCAAAGGATGCTCAACAATGGCTCGTTTTCCTCCTGGAGAGAAGTGACCAGTGGGGTCCCACAGGGCTCTGTCCTGGGCCCAGTGCTATTCAACATCTTTATCAATGACCTGGAGGAACAGAATTAGGGGTACACTTATCAAATTTGCAGATGACACCAAATTAGGAGGAGTAGCTAATACTCCAGAGGACAGGATCAAAATACAGAATGACCTGAATAGATTAAAAAGCTGGCCCAAAGCTAACAAAATGAAATCCAACACGGAGAAATGTAAGGTACTGCACTTAGGGCGGAAAAATAAAATGAACAGATATAGGATGGGGGACACCTGGCTGAACGAGATTTATATGTGTGAAAGGGTTCTATGAGTCCAAGCTGACCACAAGTTGAACATGAGTCAACATTGCGATGCGGCAGCTAAAAAGGCCAATGCAATTTTAGGTTGCATCAATAAAAGTATAGTGTCCAGATCAAGGGAAGTCATAGTGTCACTCTATTCTGCTTTGGTCAGACCCCACCTGGAATTCTGTGTCCGGTTCTGGGCACCACAATTCAAAAAGGACATTGAGAAACTGGAGCGTGTCCAAAGGAGGGCGACCAAAATGGTGAAGGGTCTGGAAACCATAAATCCCTATGAGGAATGACTTAGGGAACTGGTGATGTTTAGCCTGGAAAAGAGAATGTTAAGAGGTGATATGAGAGCCCTGTTTAAATGTTTGAAGCAAGAGAGAGCAAGCTTGTTTTCTGCTGCTCCAGAGACTAGAACAATGGGTGCAAACTGCAGGAAAAGAGATTCCACCTCAACGTTAGGAAGAACTTCCTGACAGTAGGGAATCATAGAATCATACAGTTGGAAGAGACCGCAAGGGAATACACTCCCTCAGAGTGTAGTGGAATCTCCCACCTTGGTAGTCTTTAAATAGAGGCTGGATAGCCATCTGTCGGGGATGCTTTGATTTGGATTTCCTGCATGGCAGGGCGTTGGACTGGATGGCCCTTGTGGTTTCTTCCAACTCTAGGATTTCATGATTCTATGAATCTATGATTACAGATGGATAGACTCAAGGTACATCCAGACTGTAGAAATAATGCAGTTTGACACCACTTTAAGTGCTATAATTCCATCTTTTGGGTTCCGGGGGTTTGTAGTTTTACAAGATGTTTAGCTTTCTCCTAGCATCTCACAAAACTATAAATTCCAAGTTTCTGTAGGATGGAGCCATAGCAGTTAAAGTGGTGTCCAACTACATTATTTCTACAATTCAAAGACATAGCTATGTTAGTCTGGAAAATCAGTTTGCAAAGGGGTCTTGCAGCACCTTTGAGACTAATTGAAAGAAAGAAGTTGGCAATATGAGCTTTTGCAGACTAGAATCTACTTCCTCATATGCAGTGGAGATGCAGTGGAGATCCAACTTTAATTGAGAAAGAGCTGGGTGCACTGAATTTGCAATACCTGAGCAGGGCTGTTGAGAAGAGGATCTCTTGGAGGTCTCTCATCCAGAGGATCCCCATGAATCAAAGTCAAAATAATGGTGTATAGCAATGTTCCAGCTAAAGTAGACTCATTGTATTGATGGCTAGTAGATCAACACCTATGTCAATTCCTTTAATTCAGTGGGTCTACTCTAGGACTATCAAGTGGATTTAGCTGCTTATATTGATCCAGTCTTACCATAGACTGTTCTTCTGGTCTTCTTTGCCATTAGATTTCTGATGCACTGATCCGAAGGGTTCACCTGACAGAGGACCAGTGGGGCAAAGGGACGCTCTCCCCAAGGATGACCACAGACTTTGACCTGAACCTGGACAATGCCCCCCTGCTGCAGTCCATCCACCAGCTTGACTTTGTGCAGATGAAAAGTAAATGTATTCATTTTATGTTTTGCCACATCAGAAGCATAAGTCGATAGCATCTGACCACAAAAACCAGCTTTAAAATAAACATAGATGGCAGGGAGAGAGCAAAGGGATAGACCTGATCTGCCCTCTGCACATTAATCCCTCCCCCCTGGATGCCCTGAATGGGATTGGGAGCACATTCCCATTGGAAGCACCCCAATAAAACCCGGTGTTTTAGAAAAGAAATAGGGGGAAACTTGATCTTGAAAAAAACAGATTAAAGGGGATATGTGCTGCCCCCCCCCCTTGAATCCAGGTCGGGAAAAACTGGTATAAGTGTGAACAACCCCATTTTAAACTGGTTTGCAAACCAGTTTATAATCAAACAGGGTGGTTACCAGCCCAGATCCAGGGCGAGTGCGAATCGAGCGATGTGGATTCACATTATAACGTGAATGTGTTTTCACACCTGGTTGTCTTTCCAAATCGAGCGGTTGCGAAGTCATTTCGAATCACGTGATGCGGATTTACGCAAAGTGGAGTGTATTACCACACCAGACCATACCATGCAGATTGAACGATTCGAATCGGCAGCCTTGCGCATGCTCAGTGGGGCTCTGAACGGGTTGCAACCTTTTAAGCTTCCGGGGTGAAACATGCCTTATCTCAGCGCTAATGGAGGGGATCGCTCCCCAGCCCCAGTTGCCTTTTCAAGAAAACCACAGGAGAAGTTTGCTTTAAGGTTGCTGTTAGTTGCCAATGACTTGAAGGCACACAGCAACAACTGCAATTTCATCCTGCCCCCTTTCACCTGCCTCTTTCACTTGAAAACGGAAAGGACCATCAGAAGGAAATGGGGGGGTAATTGCAGCGCCACATCATGGGAAATTTGCAACCTGGGGTTTTTGCAGTGGGGTTCCAGAGCACAAGTAAATTGTCACTCCACACCAGAACAATACGCAGTGAATTCGTATCGACCCTCAGTGCGAATCCTGTAAACTCGCTTATCTAGCGAACTCCCAAAAATGAGGAGCCAGTAAGGGTTCAGTCCGGAAGCACCACAGAAGCGCCACGGAAGGAGCTCCCATTGAAAGCAGTCTGGTGTGAAAATACACTCACGTTATAACGTGAATTTGCATTGCTCAATTCACACTCGCCCTGGATCTGAGCTGAAAAAACCTCGTTTGATAAACGCCATAGTGTGCACAGCCCCTAAGCCTGCTCTGTGTATATTTTCTGCATACATATTGAACAGATAGGATGATAGAATGCATCCTTGCCTGACTCCTTTGCCAATTGGGAATCATTCTGTAGTCTCTTTAAAATGTAGACTGAAATCCAGAATGTGTTCATTGTCCAGCTGTCTGATCAACGTGGCAGCTAGCTAGTTATAGCTTTCCCCAGGCCATGTTTGTGTGCAGCAAACTTGATCTGCCACATTAGAAAAAGTGGGAAATGAATCTAACTGGGCACAAACATTCCTTCATTCACTTAGCATTCATTCCAAGATTGATGTTTCTATATTTATCCCACTGGGCACACAATCTCTCCCTATCTGATCTTTGCCCATCTGCCTGCTTTTGCATTCATCCTTGTCCTCTTTGCCAGCTCTGTTCCATTTCCACATGATTGAAAGCCCATTTGGAGAGCCACGGCAAAGCAAAGAGGACACAACAGGCCTGCGTTTCTCACCGGGGAGGGGGGTGTTTGTGCATGTGTGTGTGTGAGTATGTGTGTGCTCCATCTGCCTACTATAGTGGCACTTTTAAGCTTTGCAAAGTAGAGAAATCCAGAAAAATGCCTTTTCCAGAGGTGGTAAAATTAGCTGGTTTCCTTGAGTTTACAGGGAACTAGGTCTTCTGTGGCTATTCATCTCAATTTAACTACTAAATGAAGGACCTCATTTGAAATTCAACTAAACTTCCCTTTTTAAAAAGGTACTGTATATACTCATGTATAAGTCTAAAAATTTTAGTCAAACATGCACATGACTGAATTGAGCAGTTTTGCTATGGCTATGAAACCAATGTAGCGTAATAGGTTTGCCTTAGGATTGCCATAGTTGGAAAGGCGAACAACAACAACTTCAGTGTTCACCAAGGGTCTGTTGTGACATTGCAACATACAAGCATCCATTTCACAACAGTAGCTAGCAAATTGACTGGTGTCCCCACAGTCTGATGTACAATGGGCATCATGCACATTGAGGTCCTCCCCAGTGTGCATCCGGATGTCATTTAGGAAGGCGCACAGCACAGGAGGGGGCTGATGTGCATCAGAGGTGATCAATGTACACCAGAAGTGCCCAATGCAGATCAGAAATATCCAGTGTGGATTAAAAGAGCCTCCTTGGTGATGTCCAGATGCCTGTCTTTGCAGTTTACTCACAGGGTTCCATTACGTTTCTGCAACATAGCTGCAGACTCATATAGTCCCAGAGCATAAGCTATGATGTAGGCACTTGGTTTAAAATTGGGACTCACAGTTTCCCCCATCCCAGATGCAGCATCTCATTGAAAGAGAGGCATGGCCAAGGAATCTGGCTGAACAGATTTTTCCCCCAAGAGCAGCTGGTGTCTTCCTTATCAATGGGGTGGGGAATATGGGTTTGATTTCAATCTGAACTTTAAGGCACTAAACTCCATTTTTCAATATAGCTTGAGGACCTTATGTAGCTCAGCTTGTTTAAAACCCCAGGTATGGACTCACCTCCCCACTGACATGGAAGTGACTCAGAAATTCCAACCCCTGTTGCTGGTTCCAGCCTCTGTTCATTTTTGTTGTTGCTCTGGTTAAGTGAATTGTTCGACTCCAGCCAAATGCTTGCAGGACTTGGAGGCTGAGCCTTCCATCATAGGCGGTGGTAAGAAGTCAGGGTTACACTAATTTCTGTTTAGCTTCCTCCCCAGTACCGGCGGCTCCGAACCTTCAGCTGGAAGAAAGCTGCACCCACAACAACAGCGCCACCTTGTCATGGAAGCAGCCGCCTCTGTCCACGGTGCAGGTGGAAGGATACATTCTGGAGCTGGATGATGGGAATGGTGGTCAGTTCAGGGTAAGGATGATGGACAGGCGTCTGTATGGCTGGCAGGTCCAAACCAGAACTTGCTCGCTCTCAATTAAAAAGACATTTGTGATGCAAGACAATGGCCAGAAACTTGTTGGTGGCTTATGCATGTGTGAATTACTCTGTCATGCATCCCCCTTGAGATGTCTAAACTGTATGTCTAAATGGTCAAGTCATGTCTTAAGTTATTACAGTGCTAGAAAAAAGTCATTCTTAATTTGTAGGGAATGCCCTCATTTTGCTCCCTCTCCCCTGTAGCCAGGCTCTCCAGGTGCTGTTAAACTTGAGCTTCCAGCAGTCCTAGCTAACACAGCCAATGGTGTGTGGAATGCTGGGACTTGCAGTTCCACAATGACTGGAGGGCTATATGGTTCCCACTTTTGCACTCAGTATCTCTCCAGGCCTTGGCTAGGCTAGAAGACTGTTCTGTGATCTGACCCACTTCTAAGGTAGCTTTCTTGCCTTTGGTGTTTAGGAAGTGTATGTTGGAAAGGAAACCATGTGCACTGTGGACGGCCTCCACTTCAACAGCACTTACAGCGCACGGGTCAAGGCCTTCAACAAAAGCGGGGTCAGCCCCTACAGCAAGACACTGGTCCTGCAGACCTCTGAAGGTGAGTTAGGATGGGGGATCTGCCACCATAAACCACGGAGAGGGGAGATGCCGATCCTGAGATCACTCTATATGTATATTCTAGTACTGAGGGCACTTTCTTGGACACACTACCACTGAAGAAAACAACATCATGGAAAGAATATCAGTGGCATACCTCATTCGGCCCATCTTCTTTCCCCCTTTTGTTCTTAAAATGTGCTGTGCAAGTAAATTTGTTCTATTGATGTCCTGAGTGAGGCTCTTTTTCATATCTAGATTGAAAACTGGCCTCCCAGAACTTTAGTCTGCCTCCAATCTCTTCTTCTTTTAGCTCTCCACTGCCCCTCTCCCTTGGCCACCACCGTCTTCTTCATAGCATATAAATACTTCCTGATTTCAAATTCCTGAGGGTTTTTTTAAATGAAGAGATTCCCTTAAGATACTGTATAGATGATTTAGGACAGCCATCTCTAACCTGGGACCCTCAAGATTTGTTTGGCTGCAGCTCCTATCAGCAGCAGCTAATGGCCATGCTGGCTAAAGAGTGTGGGAATTTGTAGTCCAATACATCTGGAGGGCACTAGTTTGGGGAAGACCTATTCTATCTATCTGTCTGTCTGTCTGTCTATCTATCATCTATCTATCTAATTCTATATCTACATACCCATACTTGTATCTATATGTCTATCTGTCTGTCTGTCTGTCTGTCTGTCTGTCTGTCTGTCTATCATCCATCCATCCATCCATCCATCCATCCATCCATCCATCCATCCATCCATCCCTGTCTCCATCTCCATAGTCTGACTATCAATCTATCTATCTATCTATCTATCTATCTATCTATCTATCTATCTATCTATCTATCTATCTCCATATCTCTGTCTGTACCTGTATTAGGGTTTCCAGGTGTCCGTTATAAGATATATCCCTTGTTTACATTGGATGGCTTGTCCCTTATAGGACTTGGGTGTGTCCCTTATTATAAGGAATGAACCCTATTTGAAGGATGGAAAACTTGTCCATTTTTTATTGACTGAATTAGATATTAGATAATCCCCATATTTTGGGGTGTGGGCCCTTCATAAAGACAGAAATGTGGGTATCATGTAATTTATGAATGCAGACAATGTGTTAATTTTACAAAGAGGTACATGGCTAGATTAACTGAAAGCAATCTTTTCATTTAGTATTTCAGTAGATCACAAACTAATTAACAGCTACTTCCTGATTGTCAACCTTAAATATTGTGGATTTTAATTATCCCTTATTGTTATTTTGAAAACCTGGCAACACTAATCTCTCTCTGTCTCTCTGCTATCTCTCTGTCTTGCTAAACCCTGTTGTTAGTTCCAACAATAGTAAACACATGAAATCAATTTGTTTTACCAATGTGTTAACTTGCCATTTAACAATTAATTCATTAGGTCTGCTCCAGTTGGGACTAACCACTTGGGTTCAGGACTCCCTGGAGATGTGTATAGCTGGCATCATTTTCACATGGTTAAAAAAGTAGAACGAAGGATCCAACATTTATAACTCTTATGACCGTTTTCTAAAACTTTCAAGCCATGCTACCCTATTTTCTGCTGTGCAATAAGACTTGAGGACTATACTTTATACCTGTGGTTTTCAAACTTCTCTTTGTTATGTCCTCGCAGTCATTTTATCAATGCACCTGGGTCCAACTGTGATAGACACCAAAAACCCATTTTCCCATAGAAGGGCATTTATGTGTTTGTAGGCATTCTGGTATTAGATTACTTAATTGTGGTAAGGTTATTTTAAAATGCAGCACTGTTGTTGGGAGCAAACACAAGTGTCCATTGTTACTACTAGCATGCCAAAAGGTCACAAATGAATCATCTATAGTAGGTAAGACTGTGTCACACTTGTAGGAGGACCTAAGAACTGAAAGGGAATAGTTCACAGTACCCGTTCTGGACCCCCCCCCCCCCCGTGTAAGGCAAATTCCAGCTATGCTCAAGCCCCATTCATTTGAATAGGGCTTGTGCGCATGGCGGTGAATGAGATGTGCCCCCCCTTACTCCCCATGCACTCCTCGTGGCTTGAGTGCGTATGCTCAAGTCTGCGTATAGCGCGCCTGCGTAAATGCAGGCACACTGTAATTGTTAGAAAAACCCTTTATCCCACATAGGCTTTGGCCCCATGTGCTGTTTGTGACACCTGGATCAAGGATCCTAAGTCTGAAGCCTGTCATGGCTGTAGGAATCATTTGGACTGTAGAATGCTTCTCTTCTTTGAGCAAAACTGACTGGACCAATGAATCCATGGCCAAGGCAGTGCTGAAGTTGCTTCTGTGGGACTGGATGATGATAATATGCCCAAGGGGACAGTTTTACACAAGCACAGAATGGTGGCCTGTGGTTTCCATGTCAGTGGGCTGGTAGATCCACTCCAGGTTTTAACCTCAACTTTAATATGCTGTCCAAGATGCGGAACCTGTTCCCCAGAATAGGTTAATCACCTCGGATAGCTCTTTTAAACTTTTTACAAAGACTGAGAGTGGATTTATGTCCCACATTGACACAGGGGGAGATGGGAGAACCAGCCACCATTGCATTAGCCCTGCATTTTCGTATCATTTGTCAGGAACTGAACTTCACCTCCCCTGTTTTGTTCCTGCTAGATTAACAGTTTTGTAAGGCATTGCTGGATGCATTTTGAGGAAACTGTCCTGAAGCAGAGAGGTTCATCAGTAAGAAATGACAAAACTATTGCAGGACCTTGGAAAGCTCCCTGGGGTCTGCAGAGGTTGCTCCAGGGATGTGCCTGGTATCCTCAAGCAGGATCTGATGAGACTGCCATGCTTTGGCTGTAAGAGAAGTGCCCAGAAATGTAAATGAACACTGTGACTTGACGGACATAAACCAGGATTCCAGATGTATGCCCTTCTAAAGTGATTTTCTCCGAGAGAAAGCAGTCTGTCCTAAGCAAGGCTGCCAAGCTGATTCAAGACTCTTTGGTTATGCATTCATTTCTAGAGATGTTGGGTGGCTCCCATGTCAGCAAAGTGGTAAAACTGTGCCAGGTTTTAATCCAAACTTGAAAGGAGACATCTAAGGCCCTGAACCTATTTTGGAGGCTAGGGTTCAGCCCCCTGAATAGTTCCAACGGAGTAAAACCAGGAGCTGATTCACTGTTCTGTTGACATGATAACCAACCTGAGCTTTGCTTGATCATTTAGTGAAATATTTATATCTCATCCTTAATCGATTTGATGGGATCCCCTTTGATTCATGTCCCACCTGGATGCAGTTCAAAAAAAGAGAGTAATTCTTCTAAGTTACCAAACTATGGTCCCATATTATACTCCAGAACCAGAGTCATGTATGTTAATTTGCATCGGTCAGCTCTTCCATCCAATGGCATTTGTATAGGGAGAGAATCTGGGAATTTGCTGGAATCACTTCCATGGTGATGCTGTATGAACAGAGCTCTGACCTTGAGTTTGCCTTCCTATCTTACGTTTAGACTCCGAACCCGAGGAGCAGGCCCTGACTTTCCCCGTGGGTTTGGAAAGGCTGCAGCTGCGTAGATCCAACCCTTTCTCTTCTACCCTTAACCTGCAAAACAGCTTTCCGGGGAGATCCTACTTTGAGCTCAGAAACTCGTCCCACCACCAAATGAGCTTGCATTCCTCTTTACAGTCTCTGAATTCGGCTGGTGGGTGAAACCGAGCACGCCGGGCATTGCCTCTTGAGCTGTGCTTCTGAAAGTCCCCTGTTTCTTATGTTTTTGTTGCAGGGTTAACTTCGTGTTTTGTGGCTGGTTTGCTTCTGCATTTCCTTTTTGGATTGTTTGTTTTAATTTGGTCCTCTCTTTGCCCCTATTCTCCGCCTCCTGCCCATGACACCTGTGCGAGATGGGACCAAGTGTTCTATGTTGTCAGTGGCCTGCTTTTTCCACTGTGGAGGGAACTGTGAGGATATAGACATGTGTGACATGTGTGTTTCTGTGTAACAAGTTTCTAGATTGTTGAACTGCATGGAAGAAAGCCCAAGGAGGTAGCTGCTAGGGACAGGCTGGCTCTCTTATCATGGATGGATCCATAATTAGTTGTCATCATTATAAATTAATGAATTACATATTTCAGTACAACAGTTGAGATCCTACACTGAGGAGATATAGCATAACTACAAGCCCACAAAATCAGGGGCGTCGCTGCAATTGATATGTAGAGAGATCTTGTAGCACATTTGAGACTCACTGAAAGAAAGAAGTTGGCAGCATGAGCCTTCCTAGACTTCAGTCTACTTGCTCAGATGCTTTTGGTGAGATCTCTCTACATACCGATTCTACAGACTAACGCGGCTATATCTTTGAATTCTGTTGCAGTTGATGTCACCCTGTGTGGATGCACAGAAAGGGCCCTGCCCTCCCTTTCTCCCGCTGCTTTGCTCACCTGCCCCCCCCCCCATCTGGCTGGCTACTGTCTGGTCAACCCACTGCTGGGGCATGGTGCTTAGACCTCCAGACAGACAGGGACGTAGCCGGGGGGGGGGGTTCTTGGGGTCCGGACCCCCCCTCCATTAGAAAAATGAATGGTGTGTGCTGCTGTGCCACCGCACCCAAGCCCCATTATAATGGTGGCACTTAGTCTGGAAACCCCCCCCCCTTCCTAAAATTCTAGCTACGTCCCTGAGACAGGGTCTGATATGTATTCTGGGCAAGCAGAAAAGAAAAGAAAAGAAAGAAAAGGATGCAACATCTTTTCTTGCTCACCCAGTGACAGTGACAGTGACAGTGACAGTTCCACTGGATATACCGCCCCACTGGTGTCACCCAGTGTGGTCTACACTCCCTGCACGCTGCTAGTGACACCCATGCATAGAATTATGAGAGAATTGATGCTTACTAGTCAATGGGTTTCCCACTGTTGGCATTTGGCAGAAGAGTGGTGTCAGCCAACCACCACTGAACAATGTGAGTGTAGATCTACATCACACAAGCCATGGAATCCTGGGATCTGTCATTTAGTGGGGCAATAGAGCTCTCCAGCTGAGAATTCTAAGTACCCTTATCCAGACTGCAGATCCCAAGATTCCTTGGAGTGGAGCTATGATAGTTAAGAGTGGTATCAAAGTGCTATAACGGAGAACTGCAGTTGCTCATAGCTTATCATTCAAATATACAGACACACACACACACACACTTTCCTGTTGGAAATGAAAAAAGACATCTTAGGTCTTGGCTACATGGATGATTTATTCTGAATCCCCCACAGGCTCGCTGTGTCCTGTTTATATGACATAGGACTAAACTCCAAATTGGATCTAGACTGTCTTCACGATGCCCACACCTCCATTCTCTTAACCTGCATGTAAATAACACCTTTTGCTACAGGTTTTAGCTCTTCTTGCAACTGCGACACCAGGCTCTGCAAGCTGCCTGGTGCTGCCACTGTGGGCATAAGTTGCTCTGAACAAGGCACCAAACATCAATAGCATGGCTGGGCACCTCATTGGAGATTATCACACTGGCAAAAAAGACAGGAGCATAGCAGGATGTTCCCATCAATATCGCACAATACTCTATGATTATCACTCGATGATTATCACACAACGTCGTGTGATATCACGTTACATTGTGATTATCCTACGATTATCCCATGAATAAAGAGGAATTCTAGCACCACTTTTTATTTATGGAATTTTCTGTGAATAAAATGCTGCGCTGGAATTCCTCTTTACTCACAGGATAATCACAGGATAACTGTGATACTGTGTGATAATCATCAAGTGATCACACAATATTGATGGGAACATCCCATTATGCTCCAGTCTTTTTTGCTGGTGTGATCATCTCTATTCTGACCTCAGCAGTGGCACCAGACAGGGCTGTGTGGGAAGGCAGCAATCCATTATTTGTTGTGAGAGTTGAAAACCTGCAGCAAAAGAGAGCAAGTGAGGGGTGAATTTGGAGCCAGAATACTCCAGGGCAGTCCAGGATATTCTGGCATGCATAGAGCCACTTTAGTTAAAAGGGTTGTTCCCAGAGCAAGGTGAAATGAAGGGAATGTTCCTTCTAATTTGTTCAGGGAGGCAGGTTTAGGGACATTTAATCTAGCCTACTTGCTTCTATCCAGAAGACAGATGCAGAGGGTGAGTGGAGGGTGAGTCCTGGAGCCACAACAACTGGGAGGCAAGGAAGAAGCTAACAAATTAAATATAGAGACTCATATCCCGTACAGTCTTTGAAAATTGCAGCCACCAATCAATGAATGCTTGCAAAATGCTCCAAGCTGCTGCTTTGTGAGCTGAGCCGGAGATTGCACCCAGCCCTTTCCTTATGGCCAGAACAGAAATGGAAGAACTGGCATCTCCATCTCCCGCCTGGAGATGACCCAGAAAAATCAGAGACTGAGATCTGGCCACACCACTCTGCAGCCATTATCAGCCCACCGCATCCCATTTTCCCACCTACACAACAACCAACATTTTGCCTTTTCCTTTTCATGGGGAGATCCTCCAGTCACCACCCATTGGCACCAGCTGGACACCAACAAGGAGACTAGCCTCAGCATCTTCCCCATAATCTGGAATGAGGAATGATGCACTGTTTAAATTGCTGGGCTGCAATGGGTGGCTGGGGGAACACCCTGCCCCGAAATCTAGCCTTAGTGCTCTCTGTTATATCCCTTGCCCCCTGCAATGTGCTTTTATGGGTTTTGCATCTGAACTGCTTTTGTGTGACTGGCTTTTGATATTTTTGAACATTTTTGAACCTCGTGTCTGGTGTGCGAAAAGTTTGTGGCTCTGCCTGTTTCCTTGTCACAGGGAGTTTGTATCTTTGGAGGAAGGTGGTCTTTGGAGGGCTACAAGGGTTGGAAAGGACAGGATTGGGGGGCTGAAGGGTAAATTGAGGGATCGGATTTCAGTCTTTTGCTTCTCTGTGGATTGTTTGTGGAAATGGTGTATATGGCAGACAACCAGCTTAGAGCTTGGGAATGTGACATTTTGTGGACTACCATTTCCCAAATCCTCCAGCCAACCATGCTGGCTGGAGGATTTAAGAAAAGTCAGGATGCGTCTACACTGCAGAAATATCACAGTTTGACATCACTTTAAGGGTCATTGCTCCATCCTATGGAAGCCTGGGATCTCTAGTTTTTAAGGCCTTCTGCCTTCTCTGCCCAGGCATGCTGGTGCCTCACAAAATGACAAATCCCAGGATTCCATGGGGAAAACCAAGGCAGTTAAAGTAGGGTCAAACTGCATTATTTCAAGAGTGTAGGTGCACCCTTGGTCCAAAGAAGGGGAAAACATTTCCTGAGCTCTGGTGAAGATTGCACTTTCCCAAACTGGTGCAAATCCAGATTCACTTAAAAAGCCTTTATTCTGTGCCTACATAAACAGGGTTGTGTTCATTCCCCACTGTGAAATTCTGCAAAATGTTTTTCAAGTCCTACACTGATGCCTGCTCAACTGAGCATACCTTGCTTGGCTTTTCATTCATCACTGTTTCTGTCCCTCAACAATAGATGAAGGAGGTGGAAATATTTCTGTCCCAGGCCGGCATTCTCAAGCGTCTAGATCTCTTGGATTGCAATGCTTACCATCCCTCAGCCAGCATTGCTATCCATGCTGACTGAGGAGGATGGGTGCTGCAGTCCAACATATCTGATGGGCAGCAGAGTGGGGGTGATTTGCTCTTAACTGGAAAATGGAATAATAAGAGGGTGTGTGTGAAAAGCTCAAATTGCAATATCCCAAACTCCACTTTATGCTAAGAAGATCTGGAGAATTCAGCAGCTGGCTGAAATCAAAGCTCTGTCTAGTTTAGCATCCTGTTTTTGATAGAAGACGGTCTTACAGAGTCTGGTGGCACCCTTTGGATCAGTGAATTAGTTTTCCCAGTAGTCTCCTAGTCAGAACCAGTTTATCTTCCTAAATAAGATGAGATTGGGTTTTTTCAGGGTAGTATTCTCACAATCATCGCTGGAGCAGCTGAACATGCTTTTTGTGAGAAAATACCAAAATCAGTATTAAGAAAATGCACATAAAATAGGAATAACTATCGTTCTGCATACTTTCAGACAGAATTCTTTCTAAACCCGACCTGGAGATTCCTCACCTTCTGGTGGTCTCCCATCCAAGTACTCACCAGGATTCTCCCTGCTTAGCTGCTAAAATCAGAAACAATCAGGGCAGTCTGGTGTTGTCCAACCTCCCACTGGACACTGGGAAACTGTGGTCTGCTTTGGCCAGAGCTCACCTGGAATCCATGCACAGTTCTGGTGACCACTGTTTTTTAAAAAAAGGATATCAGCAAGCTAGAAAATGTCTGGAAAAGGGCCACCAAGATGATCAAATGTTTCAAACAAGCTTTATGAAGAACTAGTAAGAGAGCTGGATATGTTTAATATGGGGAAGAGAAGACTGAGGGGCGACGTGATAGCCATCTTTAAATATCTGAAGGGATGCCACGTGGAAGATGGCTGGAGCAAGCTTGTTTTCTGCTACTCCAGACACTAGAATGCAAACCAATGGATTCAGATAAAAAGAGTTGGAAGAAATTCTTTCCCACAATATCTATCTGACAGTGGATTAGATGGTCTCAGAGGGGGGTGGACTCTCCATCTTTGGAGGTCTTTAAAGAGAGTTTTGATGGGCGTCTTTCAGGAGTGTGTTAGATGTATCTTCCTGCATGACAGGGAGTTGGAATAAATGGCCTTTTTGGCCCCTTCCAACTCTATAATTTTATGAAACTGAATGCTGGCCTAGATAGGTCTTAGGTCTCATCCTGCAGAGCTACCCCATATTCTTTCCCCCACAGACTCTGGGAATGGCACACAGCTCTGCTTTTCTATTTGGCCTTGCACTTTTTGGTTGAATCTGGTGGGTCTCTCTTGGTGGCTGTGTCCTGCAAGCACATCTGCCTCTATTGCTGACCTATCACCAAATGCCATTTCTTAGTGTCAACGTGTGAAATGTAGTATCTCTTTATAGGTTATGAGACTCAGTCGGGACCTTTCTCCCAATTAGGCAAGTATTTTCCTCCCATTTTGATGGCAGTTTTCTTCTGTTTTGGTCGCTCGTTTTCCCCTGGCTTTTCTTGTTCGTACCTGGCAAAGACTAGCCTAATGTCCAATGAAAGACATTGTCCGTTCTGGTTTGTCTAAACGTATTTGTCACAACTGTGGGATGGGGAGAGAAGGGAGGTGACAACCTAAGTAACACCAAGAAATGGCTTTGAAAGAGAAGTTTGATTTCAGCTGGAGTGGCACGGATTTGGTTTGGGGGTAACTGAAAAACGACCCAGGATCCATGAAGATCATTCCATTTATTCTTCAGAAGATGCAACATGCTTCCATAGCCACCCAAATCTTACAGAAAGCATTATTATTTCTCCTAATGCACCTTGCCCTTTAGGAGTTTCTGCTAATATTCATGGTGAGCTATTCCCAATGCGTTAGAAGAGGCTTAAGAAGTATAACCAGTCCAGATCTTTCTATGACATATCATGGGTGGAAGGGGATTATAGTCAAGCCTCCATATCTAAGACCATTCACTGAATCCAGAGACAAGATGCAGGCTGGAGCCTCTGAGTGCAGAATCAGAACCTGGGAAGGTTACTCTTTTGGACTACAGCTCTCAGGATCCACCAGTCAGCACAGAGGATTCTGGGAGTTACAGGTTGAAAAAGTAATTTTTCCAAGCTCTGCCTTGAAGAGTAACTGCCAGTCGGAGGAGAAATAGTCCAATCACTGTTCTGGCTCAGTAGAAGGGAGTTTCATTTATTTTCAGAAGGTATTGATTTATGGTTAAGAATGTCTCCAGATATAGACAGATAAAAAACACATTGGACAACCTTATAGGTGATATATTTAGGACAAAACCCAGCAAATGTAGCCAAGTTCAGTATGGGGTAGTGGATAGCATATTAGACTGCTGACCTATTAGATAATACTGCATCTCTCACATAGAGTAAACATTTGGCAAGGCAGAAGCTGAACAGCAACCAGTCCCATGCCCACACTTGTGTGTGTGTGTACATGCATGCGCATGCACACACACACATGGTCTAGCAGAGAAAAGAAGAGAAGCTCAGTCTTTATAAATGTGTATTTGTTGATAATAAAATATATGGTGTAATAGAAGAGTAGGAAAAAAGAAAATGGCTATAGGTTAGAGTGTTACAGGAAGAGAATGAATGTGATAAAAACAAACAGACAAGAAGTTAGTAAGCATGCAGACCAGAAATCACTGAGGACAGTCATGCAAAAAGCGCTAAGAAAGACTTCTACATTGTAGGAAGAAGAAGAAGAAGAAGAGATATAGCTCCATCCTATGGAATCCTGGGATTTGTAGTTTTATAAGGTCTTTAGCTTTCTCTGTCAAAGAGTGTTGGTGCCTCACAAAGCTACAAATCCCAGGATTCTGTAGGATGGAGCCATGGCAGTTAAAGTGATGTCAAACTGCATTATTTACCCAGTGCAGATGCACCCTAGGACTTGTTCCAGCATGTTCCATACAGCCGATGGCTGGTCTTGGATCAGCCACTCTCTCTCATGCTGGCTAAAGGCAGGAGATGGCTGTGGAAGGGTCACTTTTCCCATCTTTTCTCAGAAGGTATTGTTGGATTATCCCCTTAATCTAGGAAGAGGGTCCCATAATCCTATCTTGGATTCATCTGCCACAACAAACAAAATCAATCCAGGCCATTTTATCCTCTCCCCCCTTTTTTTATTGCTGGGGTGATGGAACCAGGGGCATGTCTGTTTGGTTTGTGACCTTTGTGGAGAGGAATCCAGGGCCAATCTGCTTTGTCTGCAACCCTGTCCTCCCTGTCTGCATAGCTTTGCCTGGTGGTCTCTAGTATTGTCCTTTCTACAACACAGGATTTATGTTAACACCAAATTGAAGTACCAGCTTTGGTAGCAGTGGGCTTGGCAAGGCAGGGTGGTGCGGGTGTTTGTGTGTAAAAAGGACAGCATTCAACAGACAGACTGATCCAGTGGTGAAAACCGTCAAGTCCACAAAGCCCAGAATCTCTGCCTACCAATGCTGATTTTGCTTCTCATTTGTTCTCCTTCACGCATTGCACTTGGAATGACTACAGTTGATATTAAAAAACTGGTTGCAGGTAGGAACCTCTGGGGTGCATGGCGGAAAGTGTGTGTGTGTGTGTGTGTGTGTGTGTGTGTTGGGAATTGTCGGTAAATCACCCTGGCTGCCTCCAAAGGTTTTGTCTCTTCCATCACTATCTATGTGTCCTGGATCCAAAGATTGTGTTTCCTTTGTGTGTTGACAATGAGGTGATGTCTCGTCTTCCTGGAAATCCCTGGATCTGAATCGAATCAAGATTGTACACTTGTAGTTCATAGACCATGGTGTGCAGGGGGAAATACTTTGCTCCCAACCTGGCTGCTGGATAAAAACGAACTTTTCTAAGCTCTAGTAGTTTGCACATGCCTGGGTTGCTACTCAAAAGCCACACAGTGTTAGCATGGGCTTAGTCATGTTCAGCATCCCATGTGCCCCTCCAGTTTACTTGGGGTTTGGATAATATCTGGCACACCCTACTGAGAACATACATTTTATGCAAAAGAAAGAAGTGGGTAAGGAAGGGTTAAACCTCTCCGCCTGCTACTTCTGTTTGGCAATGGCTGCATCTACACTGAAGAATTAATGCAGTTTGACCCCGCTTTAACTACCATGGCTCCATGCTACACAGTTTGTAGTTTTATGAGGTATTTAGCCTTTCTTTGTCAGAGAAAGTTCCACAACTACAATTCCCAGGATTCTGTATGATGGAGCCATGAAAATTAAAGCAGTGTCAGACTGAAACAATTCTGCAGTGCGGCTTTGATTGATAAATATGTAGTATAGTCTACCCTTAACATCCACGGGGGTTAGGGGTGCAGGATACTCATGAAAGTGGAAACAACATTAATATTGTGAGCCCCCTTCCAAAAAAAATGCATGCTACAGACTCCTTTCCAAGAGCCCCGACCCATACGTCTGGGTCCCTGTCTGCATCCCAGAAGGGCAGCGATGAAAGAACTAGACAAGATCCTAAAATGCAAAGATATACAAAAGTTATAAGCCCTTGTATTCCCCATCAAGCCCTTGTATTCCCCATCATCATCTATGGATGTGATTGCTAGACAGTGAAGAAAATGGATAAAAAGAACATCAACTAATCTGAGATATGGTGCTGGAGGAGAATGCTGAGAATACCCTGGACAGCCAAAAAAGACAAACAATTGGGCCCTAGAGCAGATCAAGCCTGAACTCTTCCTGGAAGCCAAGATGATTAAATTGAGGCTGTCATACTTTGACCACATCATGAGAAGGCAGGGCTATTAGAAAAAACATGAATGCTAAGAAGGGTTGAGGGTAGAAAGAGAGGAAGACCACATAACAGATGGCTAGACTCAGGAAAGTTTCAGGCATGAATCTACAAGATTTAGCTGAGCAGTGGAGGACTTGGAGATGTCTTATCCACAGAGTTGCCATGAGTCAAGGTTGACCCAAAGGCAGTTAACAACAACAACAAGCCCATCAACAGAATTTGTGTTCAGCTGTACATCTGCAGCAGGGAAGAAGGAGCCCCTGTTGTCTTCCCAGGTCTCTGGTAAATACACTGGAGATCTTGAGGCGATGACCACTGTTGTTTTCTCCTAGCTACAGCCAGACACTGCCAAGTGCCTGGCCACTAGCTGGCAAAGGGAGCACATGCCCACCTATTGAAGAAGTCTTTCATGAGAGGAAGCATTGCCATCTGTTATGTGGTCTTCCTCTCTTTCTACCCTCATGAATTTCCCCCTATAGAGAATCTTTTAAAATACTTGTGCTTGCACAACTCCAGGTTACTTACATGCATGTCATCAACAGGATTCTCATCATTGGTTGTCTTTCTTGGTGCCATCTCAAATGGAAAAACACCTGGTTTTCTTTTTCCCAATCAAGCTATGTTGCCACTCACAAACGCTTGGCATAGTCTTGATATTTGGCGATGCAGGGATTCCCAATCTTACACTCAAATAACAGCCCTTTTTGTGTTACTGTCTGTGGGTGTTGATGAACAAGGGTGGGAATTCCCACCCTTGGGTAGGAACTGAGTGTTGTTTGTGTGTCTTCAAGTCTCCTGATGACATATGGTGACCCTATGGATTTCATAGGGGTTTCTTAGACAATGAATATTCAGAGGTGGTTTTGCTAGTCTCTTCCTCTGGAAAATAGGCTACAGCCCCTGGTATCTGTTGGATTCCTGGATTTGTAAACCTTCATCTAAGTTGGATATGTGTACAGTAGTGTGTGTGTGTGTGTGTGTGTGTGTGTGTGTGTGTGTATACCTGTGTGGATCCCAACCCACTCCTGAAAGCATTGGGTGATAGTTGGAAACTATCTTTTGCCCAGGTGAGGTGATTTTCCCATAGTGGGATGTACAATATGGAGTCAGGCTCTGAGTAGCTTCCATTCCATTTCCATTATTCCATTGGCCAAAAGTCTCCTGATTTTTGCAGGGACCTTTCTAAATGGAAGTTTCTGCCTATCGCTTCTGGTCAGCCAGTTCAATCTGCTTTCCCTGCCTCCCTCTGAACTTACCCAGAAAGCACTCAAAATGCCATAGGAGCATGGCCTGTGGCTGAACTGAAAACCCAAATGCCTTCCCTGCATGGCAGCATGAGATGCTTCTTTTGTTCCATCTGTGTGCCACAGATTCCTGGAGTCAGTTGTTTTTCCTTTCACTGAGACTCACCTGCCCTTTGTGTGCATGTTTGTTGCAGTGGCCTGGTTCTCCTTCGACCCCAGCACAGCCCATTCCGACATCATCTTCTCCAATGACAACCTGACCATCACCTGCAACAGCTACGATGACCGGGTTGTGTTGGGCAAAACCGGCTTCTCCAAAGGGCTCCACTACTGGGAACTTTCCATCGATCGCTACGACAACCACCCGGACCCAGCCTTTGGCGTGGCCCGTTTGGATGTCCTCAAGGACGTCATGTTGGGGAAAGACGACAAGGCCTGGGCCATGTATGTGGACAATAACCGGAGCTGGTTTATGCACAACAACTCACACACCAACAGGTATGAGTTTTATAAATGTAAGGTTGGCTGAAATCTTACACATCCAGTATAGACCACCAGAATCAATTGTTGAGTCATGAATCAAGGTGAAAGTAAATCCCACCAGTGCTATGCTTGAGCATCCACAGATTTTGTTATCCACAGGGGTCCTGGAACCAAACTCCAGCAGCCCACTGTAGTGCAAATTCAGACACTGTCTCTCAGTCTAATATCACAGGGCTGTTGGGAAAATAAAATAGGACCAAGAGAATAAACCATGTATTCACCTTGTGCTCTGTAGAAACATGCTGTGGGCCCTCAGTATCCACTGGGATTTGATTCCAGGTAGGGTTACCATAATTCCCTACCTCAAAACCGGGACATTGTGCAGCAAAATGTAGGCCCCAACCATGGAGCCGCCTCAGAGGCCTTGCCGAGGCCAGAGGAGCGCCCCCCAGCAGGCCACAGCAACAGCTGTACTGGTGGCGGCGGCAGCAGCGGCCGCAAGAGTGGCTGTAAGAGTGGCCAAAGGCGCCGCCACAGCGGCGCCCTAACAAAGCCTGGGGGTGGGGGCAAACCCGGGACAAAGGCCCAACCGGGACGGGACCGTGCAGACTGGTCCAAGCCCGGGAACGTCCCGCCCCCCAGCAGGATATGGCAACCCTAATTCCAGGGCCCCTTGTGGATACTAAAATCCATGGATACTCAAGTCCCATTAAAGACAATGGCACAGTAAAAGTGTGTTCCTTATGTAAAATGGCAAAATTGAGTTTTGCTTTTTGGAAAAATTTTAACTGAATATCTTTGGATCCAGAATCCATGGATATGGAGGGCCAACTGTAAGTGCTATCATGACAAACCCCCAATGTGCTTTACTTCTCAACAGGACCGAAGGCGGCATCACCAAAGGGGCAACAGTTGGCATCCTGCTTGATCTGAACAGGAGGACTGTGACCTTCTCCATCAATGAAGATCAGCAGGGGCCGGTGGCCTTTGAGAACCTGGAAGGCATCTTCTTTCCTGCCGTCAGCCTGAACAGAAATGTACAAGTAAGGAGTAGGCGGGGGGCTGGTGATTCTGGGAATGAGAATGAGAAGCTACCAGGAGGTAGACCTTGGAATGGGCTCTGAAACTATAGGCCTGCAGGGCAGAATGGAGGAAGAGCATTGGAGCTTTGAGGATATGTAGAGAGACGGCAGGAGTCTAAGGCAAGGAGAGGCAACACACCCACTTTGCCTTCTGAGATTTTACCAAGGGCCTTTTCATCCTATTCATTTAGAGTGCTATGATTCCACTTTAACTGCCTTGGCTCTATTTTGTGGTATCCTGGGATTTGCAGTTCAGGGAGAGACATTGAGAATTCTCAGCCAGAGGGCTCTTGTTTGCCTCTCCAAACTGCAAGCCCCAGGATTCTCTAGGATGTGCCAATGGCAATTAAAGTGCAAATCATAGCAATGGATTCAAACTAGAGGAAAAGAAATTCCACCTAAACCTTTGGAAAGATTTCCTGATGGTAAGAGCTGTTCAACAGTGTAAGATGCTGCATTGGAGGCTGGTGGAGTCTCCTTCTTTGGAGGTTTTCTATGGGAGACTGGATGGCCATTTGTCAGGAGCGATTTATTATAATTTATTATAATATTTGCTTATTTATTTATTTAAATATTTATTAACATTTATTATACAGGTTGAGTCTCCCTTTTCCAGAATTCCAAAATCCATAATCCAAAATTGTCCATATTTGGCGGGGGGGGGGGGGGCTGAGAAAGTGACTTATGCTTTTTGGTGGTTCAGTGAACACAAACTTTGTTTTAGAAAATATTGTGTATAAAATTACCTTCAGGCTACGTTTATAAGTTGAATATGAAACATAAATGAATTTCATGTTTAGACATAGTGTCCCATATCCAAAATATCTCATTATGTATATGCAAATATTCCAAAATCCAAATAATAATAATAATAAAATCAAAACCCAAAACACTTAGAATCATAGAATCGTAGAGTTGGAAGAGACTGCAAGGGCCATCCAGTCCAACCCCCTGCCATGCAGGAAATCCAGATCAAAGCATCCCCGACAGATGGCCATCCAGCCTCTGTTTGAAGACCTCCAAGGAAGGAGACTTCTGGCCCTAAGCATTTTAGATAAGGTAAACTCAATCTGTATAGCCAACTTTTGTTTGTGGGTTATCCAGAACTTTTAGTATAATTCTGGCTATTTATTATTTTGTCTAGGGCGGACGATGTGCATAGCAGTAGCAAGTACATTTCTATACCACTTATCAGTGAATTAGGCACTTCCTAAGCAGTTTACAACGTGTAAAATAACTTCCCCCAACAAGCTGGGTCCTCATACCTCTGTATGTGGTGGTGGAGCAAACAGTTCAATTGAAATGATATTTTTTAAATGCCAGCAAGGCTAAACGCTCTCCTAAATGGTCTTTGGTCGTAGGTGACACTCCACACCGGCCTCCCAGTCCCGGACTTCTACAATGCCCGGGGCTCCATGCAGTAAGGCGCTATTGCGTACCCGGTGGCTTTTTCTCAGGACACACCGAGAGAGCTGCATTCTGTTTTCTTCAGGAACTGACCTCAACGGAGCAAGGAGGACAATATCTGGTTGTGTAGTAACTCCGGGCCAGCAAAATAAAAAACCAAATTTTTGAAGAAGAAATAGAGGAGGGGTGGAATCTAGGCAAAGAAGTGCAAATCAGACTTTGTACCCCACAGTGGTAGTGCAACACCCTCTTGGCCTCTCCCGCCCCATGTGCTATGTGCGTGTGTGCGTGCCTGTGTGTTTGCTCTGCGCATTTCCCTTCTTTTGGCTGAGAACAAAGTCCCCAGAGAGCCCAAAATAAAACTCTCTGTCAGCTTTTTGGGTATGGTCCTACTCCTCTTTTGGATTCCCTTCCAAAATGTGAACTGAATGTCAATGACGCCATGGCTGTTGTTGAAGCCTAAGGACCCTCCATCCTCAAAATCACTGTGTGGACCAAGTTCAAAAGCTGCCGGGCAGGCAAGGATTGTTTTATGCTTTAAAAAGAAAAGCATTTGCTGAGTCCAGTTGACTTTTTCTCCTCCATTTCTTTCCTTGTGGCCTTTCTTGCTGAATTCCATAGCATCAGAGACACTGGCCTTGGATTACCACTTAGTCTACATACAAAGCCATGCGGAATGAACTAAACCTTGGGGAAATGGGTTTATGCCTTTTAATTTAAATTTTTCTAATCAAAGCAGAAATGTGGGTCCAGGATTTGGGGGCACAAATGAGACACAGATTCTCATTTTCTCACCTTGGAACCAGGAGGTCTGACTACAACAGAATTTTGCTTTCCATTTTAATTTTTTTTTAAAAAAAAGGGGGGGTATTTTTTTTGGTAACAGGAGATGCTCAAGGTGCTTCACCACAAACCACGGACATAACCTCATCTGCTTCGGAAAAGAATGGCATGAACAACAGAACCTTGGTTTGTGGTTTCTTGGAAGACTAGTGTTCGAGGGCTACATCTCTGGGCTGGAAGCGATGGCAAAGCCATGTTTGTCTGTGATGTTCCTATCTAAAATGGAGGGCAGGGTCTCTATTTCTGTTTTTACAAAACCAAAGTAGGCTGTGGTGGAGAGTCCTGAAGGTTTCCAGCTTTTTCTCCTTTTTGGAATGGTTTCAAGTGATGGAAGAGAGGAATATAAAGTGAGAAAGGGCAGAGTATGGAAACATCACTTTCAGCAGAAACAAAGCAGTTTGATACCACTTAAACTAATGTGGCCCCTGGGATTTGTAGTTGGTGAGGTATTCGGCCTGGTCTGTCAGAGAACACTGGTGCCTTACCAAACTACAAATCCCAGGGTTCTGTAGCGTAGAGTCAGGGCAGTTAAAGTGGTGTCAAGCCACTTTGTTTCTGCAGCGTGGATACACTTAGTTGGATTACAGCTCCCAGATTCCCCAGCCAGTATGGCCAGGGGATTTGGGGAGTGTAGTCCAACAAAGTTAAAATTTCCAAGCTCTGAGAAAGGAGGACATTGGGAATAGACAGTTGAGAGTGACCACATTTTTTCTTCATAAACCTGAGTTGGAAGGGGAATATAACCTTTGTGGAGGATTACACAATCAGCTCTCACCTAAAATGGCAATCCCCACATTTCAAATGTTTCTCCTTTCTTCACACCACTAAGCACATTGGCCATTCATGTGGCTGGGATGATGGGGTTTGTAGTCCAACACCTCTGGAGGGTGCTGGGTTGAGCAAGTCTGTACAAGCAGCTGATGCCTGGTGCAGTTGTTGCAACTGAGGTGTGAGGCTTCTTCATGAGGAGGCCTATTGAGCTTTGAGCAGGCCATCTTTTGGGCTGCTGTAATTGAAAAAGGGCCAAATGCTATGAATCCTGGCCCACAGGAGATAGAGTTGACTTTCTGACCAAAGGCACCCACTGAAGGGTGGTGAGTCGTCAGGGGGGCTCTAGAAGGATTGCTCTCCAGACCCATATGCAGAGGTGGAAAGTAGGTTCTTATGTGACATTCCCAAACAGAGTAGATCCATTGGATCAATGGGATTTACCTACATGTTGAACCATTGTTCAACATGCATGTGAGGAAGAAGATTAGAGACTTGTGCTACTAGCTTTTTCTTTCAATGAGTCTCAAAGGTGATACAAGATCCCTTTGAATATTGTTCGATAGTTGATTGCAGGGATTGGCAACATGCAACTTATGCCTCTTGCAAACAGTGAAGCCCCTCAAATGGGCTGCCTTGGGGGTAGTTTTTCACTGTGGCTATGTTCCTTCTCCAGGGCCTCCCACTCCTGCTTTTTTGGGTGTACAGTAGTTGGGACTAATCATTAGGATTTTAGCCCAAGTCAGAGACATTGTTCTCCAGCCATCTTATTTTATCTTCAAAAGGCAGAGGCTGAGATTCTAAACAAAGGTTGCACAATCTTCACACTTGGAGGTAGACAGGGCTGCAGAACCCTTGTGTTGAATGGCAGTGTTGTGCAACTGAACACATGCCATGAACATGCCACCCAATGTACAGCCAAATGTGTACGGACGCCTTTGTGTGTCCACCTGGCCACCTCCACTTCTGCAACTGCGAACTGAATGTGGACATCCTGAATCACACCCTAGTGTCCAACAGCTTCCATAGGGGAACTCATGCACACACCAGACACAAACAGGATTCTAGCCCATGAGTGTGTCCACAGTACACAGTTATAGCTGTTTGATGCCACTTTAGTGGTTGTGATTGGAGGCGGGGAGGAAAGGATTGCCACTCCAGGAAACCTCTGGGAGAAGAAATTCTCCTTCAAAGAGGCTGCTGGGCATCCAGACTTTTGAAGGTAGGGCAGAGCTGTGGGAGCATGACAACTGTTGTACATCTTGGAGGAGAAAACCTGTATAAGGCGGTCTGGTGACCTTTTTATACAAACCAGTAAAAAGTCAAACCAATTGTATAACTGGGGAGTTACCAAACATAAGAATTCCCCCATTTAGCTTTGGGGATTTTATTGCATTTTGCATTTGTTTTTGGAGACTATGGCCCCAGGACTCCTAGACCTTGCTCACCCCCATCCTAAATAGACAACTATTGGTAGAGGTTAGGATATTTCTTGTGGTATTTGGTGAGGTTCTGTAAGTGAGTTTCGTGTGGCATGACTTAGTTTTCTTTCTCTGCATTCTGGTGCTTCCCACATCCCTCTCCTTATGCACTATGAGGGAGGGAGGATGTCTGTCAGTTGTCAGATATCCTCCTTTTTAAACAACCACACTGGTAATGTTGCCTTTTGAAAAAGACCGCAAGTAGACTGGTTTAGATCAGCCTTTCTCAAATAGTGGGGCGGGCCCCCCAGGGGGGCGCGCAAGGCTCCATAAAGGGGGGCGCGAGGCTCTGTTATGCAGAGGTGTACTTATAACAATTTTATAGACAAATGATACTATTTACAGTCATGCGGGGGGCGCAAAATGTTTTCTTCTTCCTAGGGGGGGCATGACAGAAAATAATTGAGAAGCACTGGTTTAGATTGAGATCCTCCATTGAAGAGACTTTACATTAGCGACATACTCATATATATGTCAAGCTACACATTTGGCTCAAAATATATGCAGTTGAGCGATGGACATAATTTGGTTGACAGAAATGGAAGTGAAGTTGTGCATACAGCAACACTGTACAATATGAATGTGTGGCTGTACCATGTTGTTAATGTGTTGCACAATGTTACTCTTCTGCGTTGGTACTGCTAACATCAGAGAAAGGCAAAATTAAACCGCCTCTGAGCAATTCTCACCAAGAAACCCCCGTGATACTTTGCCTTAGGGTTGCTATAAGTCGGACATGAGCTGAAGGCACACACAACAAGTGCTGATATAGTGCGTCCCAGAATGTGGATATTTACACTACACCAAGGGGATGTTGGGTTGTAGTATAACTTTACATTCACGGTTTTATGTAATGTGCAGCACTGCACCATTAGATGTGTGAAGAAATGGGAAATGCACGAATGCAACGCACAATGCACACCTGCAGGTGAAATGTGCAGTGGCAGCTCACATGCAGCTCCACCTCTGAAACCTTTAACTAAATATGGATTGAGTCTCCCTTATCCAAAATACTGAAATCCCAAATACTCCAAAATCCAAAGTTGTCCACATGAGTGGGCGGAGATACCTTTGCTTTCTGATGGTTCAGTGTACACAAGCTTTGTTTCATGCACCAAATTATTAAAAAATATTATATAAAAAATTATCTTCAGGTTATGTGTACAAGGTGTATACAAAATATAAACAAATTTCATTGTCAGACTTGGGCCCCATCTCCAAGATAACTCATTATGTAAATGCCAATATTCAAAAATCTAGGGGAAAAAATATATCCAAAATGCAAAACACTTCTGGTCCTACGCATTTTGGATAAGGGAAATTCAACCTGTACAGATGTTATACTGTGGGCAAAAAAATGCAACCACTGTTGCACAAGGGAACTTGTGGGTGCCAGCCTTAGTAATCCTGTCTCTTTAAAGATACAGATGTAGGAATGACTGTTAGTAGGACACATATGGTTCCATCTCCTCCTCTTCCATGCATCCATATTCTCAGGAAATTCAACATGCCTTGGCAGAAATGAATGTTTTATCATCAAAATGCAATACATTAAAGTGATAATGTCAGTTCCTTATTCCTCATTTAATATTGCTGCTGTGTTATGCACCTTCTAGCCATTTCTGACTCATGGTGACCCTCAGGCAAACTATCACAGGGGTTTCTTGACAGAATTTGTCCAGAGGGGGGTTGCCCTTGCCTTCTTCTGAGTCTGAGAGAGTGTGACTTGCCCAAGGCCATCCAGTGGGTTTCCGTGACCCAGCCGGGATTCAAACCTTGGTCTCCCAGTGTCCTAATTCAAACCACTATGCTCAAACCACTACAGTATCTTATACACCGATAATATTGGCTTTCTGCTGGACTGAAAGGAAGATCTATCGTCTATTATCCTCTATCACCAACTTCACCCACAGACTAAAATCCTTCTCTAATGAGAATGTGAGATGGGTTCACCATAGAGGTGCAGTGCAGCAGCAATTGCACAGCCTGAGTGGATAATACTACTCCTAATACTACTACTACTTATAAAAATACATTATTTGTATTATTACTTATTTCTTTATTATCGGTCCAATATACAGTATTTCAAATACAGTATACCAATTTAAATTTTACAATTTAAAAATCATCTGGATAGGCCTACCGGAAGAGACTGCTCTTTAAAGAAGTTTTGAATTTGGACATCATATTTAGCTGTCAAATCTCATCTGGCAGGTCATTCCACAGTCTAGGGGCAGGCAATGAAAATGTCCTCTGGGTGCCAGGTGCCAGTCTAGTTTCGGCCTGTTGAAGTAATGTCCCCAGGAGCACCTGCGTGTATGGGGTAGATTATATGGGAGGAAGAGATCCCATAGGTAACCTGGATCTAAATCATGTAAGGCTTTATTTTAACCATTAAAGTAAGCATGCAGATACAGGCTTAGCAGCAGAGAGTTGTACTTTTGCATGCCTCTGTTACACTGGCATGGGAGGATCCCTGAGGCTTGTTCAGAAAACTCTCAAAGAGATTGGCCTGGAAGAGGATTATGTCCAGAAGATGGAAATATCAGAAGGTAATAGGGACATAGGAAGTCACAGGACCTGGGTCATCTCCAAAGCAGCAGAGATGTTCTTCTGAGAAGATGTACAAGCAGAACTGATACAGTCTTAGATCCTGCCAAACCCCAATCCTTTGCTTGAACATAGAGAGGAATCAAAAAGAGAGACACAGCCCTCTGTCTTGGACCCTAGTTCATTTGTGACATAGTGCTTGGAGAAGTTACTTTTTTGGATTGCAACTCTCAGATTCTCCTAGCCAGCATGAAAATTGCAGTCCAATAAATAAACAAACAAACAAACAAATCCTAAGGCATTACTACAAGAGCCAGGGTGGTGTAATGGTTTGAGTGCTGAACTCAAGGAAACCAGAGTTTGAATCTCCACTCAGCCATGAAACCCCATTGGGTAACCTTGGGTGAGTCACACTCTCTCAGCCTCAGAGGGAGTCCAGAGTTTTGCAGTCCGATTGCTCTGCATATATTGACCTTCAGCTGTATCTTTGAGTGGCTGGTCTCAGGATCAGAGTCCAACAATTTCCTTATGAATGATGGGTGTTTTCTCCTTCCGACTGCTTTTCGTACCCATCCTTTGGACCTCCCTCAACTTCTTTCCCAATGCTTGTTGCCACAATGAGAGGACATTTTCCATTTTAGCAAAAGCAGCCAAAAGCCTGTGTCCCCAACCAATTCCATTCCTGACTTGAGACTGAGTGGCAATTCTGCTGAACCTCATGTACATAGTCCTTGCCCTCCGAATGTCCCATTGTGGTTGCCGCCATAATATTCTCTCCAAACCACAGACAGCATGCCAGTCTTGCATTTTCTTTTGCTTCCTAGAGAAAGACACTTGTGTTGGGAGTTGAGCTAGTGTTTCCTTTCTTTGCTGCCGTGTTTCATAATTAAATTATTATTCATTATGATTTTCCTTTAGTTGGTTGAACTAGGAGCAGCAAGAACCTGGGAACGGACTGAAGAAACTGATCAAATGTAATCATGTTGCAGCCAAAACCACAAAGGACATGTCTGTAAATAAGTACTTGTTCTGATATAGAATCCTTGCCCCTAGAATTGTTTTTTTCCATTACAGTGACAACGATAATGAAGAAAAGATGTTCCAGCATTACCTTTACCAGGTACCTAATTTATTGAATGGGTGCTAATCTCGCATTCGTGCTCTTGGTTTATCCCGGCCGCAGAAGGGACCAGTGTTGCAGGGTGGCACAGATCTCCTGGCGGCTCCCATTTCCTAGGAGGCTCGGTGGCTGGGCCACAACAGCCCCATTTTCCGTAGCCATTGCTCCTGCTTCTTTATGATGTGTCCTGATCATGCTTAGAATAGACCCCTTGTGACTGGTAACAAGCCCTTGGCAATGTGATGCGATCTTTAGCTGCAGAAAGCCACCTTTCAGGCCCCAAGGGGTTCTCTATGTTGTTCTAATAAAAAGACTTCGGTTAAAACAACTGAAGATGTTTCCAGATGTTTTCTTGGGTGGGTTTGGATTGGAGAGGGGGAAAGGATCACACTTTGAAGGGGGTATGCACAGATCTTGGTCCCTTCTTTCTGGTCCTCAGAGTGAAAGAAAGGAGCCCCAGGGTGAGAGAGCTACCTTCAAAAATCACAGAATCATAAAGTTGGAAGGGGCCTCATGGGCCATAGAGTCCAAACCCCCTATTTGCTGCAGGATCTCCAGCTAAAGCAGTGATGCCCAAACTTTGGTCCTCCAGGTGTTTTAAACTTCAGCTCCCAGAACTGCTGACTTATCAAGTAGCAATAGCAAGTACATTTCTATACTGCTTATCAGTGAACTAGCACTCCCTAAGCAGTTTACAACGTGTAAGCCAATTGTCTCCAACAAGCTGGGTACTCATTTGGCCAAAATGGTTGAGATTTCCAGGAGCTGAAGTCCAACATATCTGAAGTACCAGAGTTGAATCACTGAACTAAAGAATCCCCAGCAGGGAGCTGTCCAGCTTCCTTTCTGAAGATGGCCAGAGAAGGAGACCCCACCTAGGAAGTTGGTTCTATTGTCCATCTGCTTTTACTGTCCACAAGTCCCTCCTGTAACTTAAATCCATCAGGCCTGGCCCTTCCCTCTATGATAGCAAAGAACAAACCAGCATCCCCTTTTCTGCAACAGCCCTTCAAGCTCAGCTCTTTCAAACTTTCTTCATATGTTTTGTTCTCCATACCTATTATCTTCCTTGTTGCCCTTCTCTGAACCCACTCCAACTTGTCTCTGTCCTTCTTAAAATGAGGTGCCCAGACCTGAATGCAGTACTCCAGATAAATCCTGACCAGTGTAGAATATAGTAGGACTGTTATTATCTCAACTATGTGTCTATTAATGAAGGCTAAAATAGCATTGCCATCTTCGCTGTAGCATCACACTGCTGGCTCACATTCCAGCTTGTGATCAACAATAATCTCAAGGTCCTTAAGTATCCCTTATCCTATATCTGTGCATTTGGCACATATGCATCTTTTTTTCTTCATTTCTGAAATGTGGTAGCCAAGATCCTGTGTTACACATAGCTAAGTAACCAATGTCAATAGACCCAAATAGACCCGAATAGAATAGGAGATAGATTAGGAGATTATTGCACTGCCAATTCCAACTGGGATACTTGAAAAGCTATGAGAGAAGCCTGGATTTGGAATGAAACCCCAATGGATACCAAGGGCAGGTACTGAGATTTGGCAACTCCATTGCCACATCAGGAGTATCTTGGCCCTGAAAGGTCAGGGCTAGAATGTGAGACTTAGGACATTATCACACAAGGAATTTTAACATCAATGACAGTTGGAAAATAGCATCTTTGAAAATACTTACCACACAATTTCACATCTATCTCGTGTCTGCTGTGCCAGTGAAGTGTTGTTAGTGCATCCATTTTCACTGACAGGGGAAACCCATCAAGAAGCTCCCAGGTGTGCAGCTTTTTCATTACTTCACAGGTGCAAAATGTCGCTGCCAGGGCAGTTGTGATATTGACAGTCACACTGTATCAGTGTTCTCTCCTCTCCGACTGCCCCCTTGCTCTTCCCAAGCATGCCCCCCCAATTTATATTCTTCTCTAATTTAATCACATAACATAACTTCAGAAATGCACTAAAAAAAACAAACCCCAAAAGGCATGCTAGGTAGTGGGTAGAGAGGAGGCATTAAGGAGGAGTGCAGAAGAGAAAGTGAGGGACTGTTGATGGCAAAAACAGTACTTTTGTGCTATGGCAGAGATGCACAATAATGAATGCTCCTAAACTGGTATGTTTAAATGTGTGATATTGTCCTTAGGGCCATCCTTTGGGATCTCAGAGGGCACAAACCCTGGTCATGTTATATGGACAATGTTCCAAGGGGAAACTGCAGTGATGCTATTTAGTATGATACAATAACCACCAAGCGCAGTTAATGTTCAAATAAAAAACTCCACCAATGTAGTGTAATGGTTTGCGTGCTGGACTGGGACAGTTGGGAGACCTTGGGCAAGTCACATTCTCTCAGCCTCACACCTGAAGAAACCTGCCAAGAGAATCCTAGGATAAGGTTGACTTAGTCAGAAACAACTTAAAGGCATACAACAACACATGAAGTACTGACTCTTCACACACTTTTCAAGGCAACACTTTTACACTGAGGTTCCTCATCTTCAACCTGGAGATCTGGAAACCACAGGGAAGACGTGGTGAATTTCACTTAATTGCTTGCCCTTTTATTTCTCTATTTGAGACTGGTTGATTCACTCTGGTCCAAAACACACTGCAGAAATCATCCAGTTTCAGACCACTTTAACTGTCATGGCTCAATGCTATGGGATTCTGGAAACTGTAGTTTTGTGAACTATTTAGCCTTCTCTGTCAAAGAGCTCTGGCACCACAATAAACTACAGTTCCCAGGATTCCCTAGCATTGAGCCAGGACAGTTAAAAGGCTTGCAAACTGGGTTATTTCTTCAGTGTGTTTTGGACCTTTCTAAGAAATTCTAAGAAGTATTTTCGGGTCCATGACTCAATTCTTTCTGGGCAATGGAAGAAATATGATGCAGCCAAGGCCTTTTTCCTCTTCAGAACATCAGGGCTCATGGATGACATGTTAGAAGATATTAGATAGACATATTTGGGTCAGGAAGAAGGCTGATGGCATTCATTGTAGAAGACCGACAACTGAGAAAAGTTTTGTCATGTCAGTATAAGTTGTTTTATAACACACACACACACACACACACACACAGAGAGAGAGAGAGAGAGGAGATATCAAGATAAATGATCTGAGTGTCTCCCATGCTCTTTGCATCATGCTTGCAGAGATGGACTTTAAAAATCTAGATATAAATCCTGACTGATTTTGGTTGTACATCCTAGTACTTAGGCACCATCTACACTGTAGAAATAATGCTGTTTCATACTATTTTAACTGCCATGGCTTCATCCTACAGAATCCTGGGATTTATAGTTTAGTGAGGCACCAGCACTCATTGGCGGAGAAGACCAAAGACCTTGTAAAACAACAAATCCCAGGATTCTATAGGATGGAACTACAGCACTTAAAGTGGTGTCAAACTGCATTATTTCTACAGTGTCGATGCACCCCTGGACAGTAACTTACTTGTTATTTATTTATTTATTTATCCATTTAATTTCATTTCTAATGCTGCCTTTCTCCCAGCATTATTGTAAAACTTTACAATAAAACATTTAAAAACAATTAAGATCATCTAGTTAAAATACTGTAAAATTAACCCAAAAGACTTGCTGTATTGTTGCAGCTTTTGTGTTACTTTAAGTTACTTCTATGGGGGGAGCTTTGGATTGATAAGAGAATGGCATAAAGCAAAACAAAAAGATTTGTCTCTAAAAATGGCTTTTAAAAGTTAAAAAATAACTAGCAAGTGTTACTTGTTACACCCAGAGAAGCGTGTTTCTTTCTAATGATTCCGTTACTGTTGAAATGGGATGTTGCTAACTCCCTACAAGTAACTAGGTCAGGTTGTTACTTTACTTATAACATGTTAATGCCAACCAGTGGTACATCAATATTTACAAAGGAAGGGAGGCCACTATTTAAGGATTCTTTGGAAGAACAATCGATGAACTTGACAACTGATGAAAGTGCTCCAAATGTACAATTTTCAAAGCCATTAGGTACAATAAATAACAGGCTCAGTCATTACAGTGTGAGAGTAAAGCAGGCAATCCATGATCTTCCATTCAGATCATTGGAAATCATCCATATTGCTTACCTACCCTCCAATATTCCACAGATCAAAACCAGGACCCCTTTGGCCAAGCGACCTTAGAGTGTGGTTAAAATGGCAAAAGCTATTAACGAGGAAGAAGACACAAGCTAGGAGAGGTTGCATCAGTTTGTGTTGCCCTGAACCAGATGGGAAGGATAGGAAGATTCCCCTCTCCTCTCCCCAAAACCCCAACCATTGTGTTTACTGAATGCAAATTTTGAACTCAGTTTGCAACAAGTGAAGTAACCTGAGGACAAAGGGGGAAAGTGGGAGGTTCATTATACAACGGATGTGAAGACACAAATTCAAACAGTTCCAGTGAGGAAGAAAAATGGGAGATGTCTCAAGAAACCAGGATGGATGACTAAGGAACTTTCAACCGAGCTAAGTTTGAAACGGAACATGTATAAGAAATGGAAAAAGGGGGAAATCACAAAAAAGGAATTCAAAGAAATAGCAGGCATTTGTAGGGGTAAAGTCAGAAAAGCTAAAGCACAGAATGAACTCAGGCTTACTAGAGAGGTTAAGAACAATAAAAAGGGCTTTTTGGATATGTCCACAGCAAAAGGAAGAAGAAGGAAACAGTAGGGCCACTGCGTGGAGAAGATGGCAAAATGCTAACAGAAGACAGAGAAAAGGCAGAATTACTAACACCTTCTTTGCCTCAGTCTTCTCAGAAAAGGCAAAGGGTGCTCAACCTGAGGGTAATGGAGCAGAGGACAGAATAGGGAAATTTCAGCACAGAATAAGTAAAGAGATAGTAGAGGAACACCTTATTAAACTAAATGAATTTAAGTCTCCGGGACCAGATGAACTCCATCCAAGGGTATTAAAAGAACTGGCAAATGTAATATCGGAGCCATTGGCAATAATCTTTGAAAACTCCTGGAGAACAGGAGAGATCCCAGCAGATGGAGGAGGGCAAACATTGTCCCCATCTTCAAAAAGGGGGAAAAAGAGGATCCCAACAATTATCGTCCAGTTAGTCTGACATCAGTACTAGGAAAGATTCTGGAGCAGATCATTAAACAGAGAGTCTGTGAACATCTAGAAGGCAATGCCATAATCACAAAAAGTCAACATGGGTTTCAGAGAAACAAGTCATGCCAGACAAACCTAATCTCTTTCTTTGATAAAATGACCAGCTTGGTAGATGAAGGGAATGCTGTGGATATAGTATATGTTGATTTCAGTAAGGCCTTTGACAAGGTTTCCCATGACATTCTTGCAAACAAGCTTGTAAAATGTGGGCTAGACAAAGAAACTGTTACATGGATCTGTAATTGGTTGACCGGCCGAACCCAAAGGGTGCTCAGCAATGGCTCCTTTTCATCCTGGAGAGAAGTGACCAGTGGGGTCCCACAGGGCTCTGTCCTGGGCCCAGTGCTATTCAACATCTTTATCAATGACCTGGATGACAGAATTGGGAGCATACTTATCAAATTTGCAGATGACACCAAATTAGGGGGAATAGCTAATACCCCAGAGGACAGGATCAAGATTCAAAATGACCTGAATAGACTAGAAAGCTGGGCCAAAGCTAACAAAATGAAATTCAACACGGAGAAATGTAAGGTATTGCACTTAGGGAGGAAAAATAAAATGCACAGATATAGGATGGGGGACACCTGGCTGAATGAAACTACGTGTGAAAGGGATCTAGGAGTCCAAGTAGACCACAAGTTGAACATGAGTGAACAGTGTGATGCGGCAGCTAAAAAGGCCAATGCTATTTTAGGCTGCATCAATAGAAGTATAGTGTCTAGATCAAGAGAAGTAATAGTGCCACTGTATTCTGCTCTGGTCAGGCCCCACCTGGAATATTGTGTCCAGTTCTGGGCACCACAATTCAAAAAGGAAGTATTTAAAAGGGATGCCATATTGAGAAGGACGCAACACCAGGAGCCCTGGTGGCTCAGTGGTTAAATGCCTGTATTGCAGCCACTCACTCAAAACCATAAGGCTGCAAGTTCAATACCAGCAAAAGGGCTCAGGCTCGACTCAGGCTTGCATCCTTCCAATGAGATCGCTAAAATGAGTACCCAGATTGATGGGGGCAAATTAGCTTACAGTTGTAAACCGCTTAAGGAGTGCTTAAGTGGACTGATAAATGGTATACAAATGTACTTGCTATTGCTACTTGCTATTGTTTTCTGCTGTTCCAGAGAACAGAACACAGAACAATGGCTGCAAGCTGCAGGAAAAGAGATTCCACCTCAAAAATAGGAGGAACTTCCTGACAGTAAGGGTTGTTTGACAGTGGAACACACTCCTTCCTTGGAGAGTAGTGGCGTCTCCCTCCCTGGAGGTCTTTAAGCAGGGTGCTTTGATTGTGATTTCCTGCATGGCAGAAGGAGGTTGGACTAGGTGGCCCTTGAGGTCTCTTCCAACTCTATGATTCTATGACTATGATTATGACCGGAAAGAATGCCATTTCATTCTGAGTGTTTCTGTGCATTTCCAGCCACTGAACATCAGGATAGTGAAATGCTGCCATTGTGATTTTGGTAGCATTTTGGCTCAGGCTCAGAGGAAAGTACAGTAGAAGGAAAGCAAGAGAAAGAGTTGCCTCTTATGCACCAGAAGATGGCGCCAAAATCACATTCTAATCTACTCATTTCTAAAACAGCTTTAACAAAGGGAACCCTCTTTTCTGGGCAAAATTCCAGAATTTGGCAACTTTGGTTACTTTTTTTGCTTTGCTTTGTGATTTCCTGCATGACAAGGGGCTGGACTGGATGGCCCTTGTGGTCTCTTCCAAATCTATGATTCCACGATTCTATGAGTAGTACTGGAAGCTGTGGCTTCAGAAATAAACTTTTGCAAGCTCTGTCTGACTCTGCTTTCTTGGATTCCCAGCCAAACCTCAAAGAGTCACATGAATTGGCAGATACACCTACATACTTTCTCTGCTTCAGAGGGTTTGTAACATTTCTGGCAGTGTGATGTCTCTGAGTGATTTTGGCATGCAGAACAAGTCCTTCTGCAGAAGTGCCACTGTATTTCTGCCTTAGTCTGGCCTCACCTAGAATACTGTGACCATGTCTGGACACCACAACTCAAAAAGGATGTGGAGAAGCTGGAATGTGTCCAGAGGAGGGCCACTAAAATAGTGAAGGGTCTGAAAACCATGCCCTGTGAGGAAAGACTTAGGGAGCTGGGGATGTTTAGCCTGGACAAGAGAAGGTTAAGAGGTGATATGATAGCCCTGTTTAAATATTTGAAGAGATGTCACACTGAGGAGGGAGCAAGCTTGTTTTCTGCTGCTCCAGAGAATAAGATTCAGAACAATGGATGCAAGCTACAGGAAAAGAGATTCCAGCTCAACATTAGGAGGAACTTCCTGATAATAAGGGCTGTTCAACAGTGGAACACACTGCCTCAGTGGAGTGGAGTGGAGTCTCCTTCCTTGGAGGGCTTTAAGCAGAGGCTGGATGAATATCTGTCAATGGACATGCTTTGACTGAGAGTTCCTGCATGGCATAAGGGGGTTGGACTGGATGGACCTTGTGGTCTCTTCCAACTCTACGATTCTATGATTCTATTTCTAGTCTTCTTCTTATCTTTTGAGAGCAGTCTTCATTCTGAGCAATATTTGATCCAGAAAGAACAAGAACTCTTTGATTGTTTCAATTTCCTCATTGTCTAATCTGAGTTGATCATCTATGGTCATTATTTTTGTTTTCTTTATGTTCAGCAGCAAGTTTGCCTTTGCACTTTCTTCCATGACCATCCTTAGTAATTGTTCCAAGTCCCTGTTGTTCTCTGCTGGTAATATTGTGTCATCCGTGTGTCTTTCATTCAGGTTTTTTTAGTGCAACAATGCGAATCATCTCAAGCATTCCAGGTTTGTTATTCACATTATGGAACAGCATCGATCTGCATCGAGTTCAGTTGCTCACATGGGCAAGCATTCAAATAAAGATGGAGTCAACAATTTAACGGGGGACACAATCGAACAGGGGACAAGGCTCCATCTTCACTCTCCTCTTAGTCAGTTACTGCAGGCTGGGCTTCTTTTATTCATGCTCTTCAAAATATTTCCAGCAAAATATCTCTCACTGACATACCTCTTTGGAAAAGAGATAAAGAACCAGGCAGTTCTCCTTGACTTCGCATCTCAGCTGCAATGTCCCATGCTGACTTGTGTTTGTTGAACACTCTGGATACATCTAGACTAGGATTGCCAGGTAGAGTTGTCAGTTCAGGAATGCCCCAGGCCCTGAAGTTTCTGAGCCAAAACATGAAACGTCAGGACCTGATGATGTTTCTAAGCTCATAGGTTGTCCTTCAAACACACACAGATGGAGAGAAGGAACATATTTCCTGTTGGGAAAGTAAGACAGGAATCTTAACTAAAGGGAGTGTTCCAAGATTAAGGTGAAACAAGAGGATTGTTCCTTCTCATTTAATTTGAGGTACAGAACCCCCAGTCTCTGGATCAGAAAATAAGCTCAATATAGTTTCAAGTACTATTTATACTCAGGTATAAGTTGGCCCCATGTATAAATTGAAGGAAGGTTTCAGGGCCGAAATCATGGATTTTGATATGACCCGTGGATAAGTCAAGGATAAAACCTAGGGCCATGTAACAAAGGATTTAAAGGACAAAACAAAAGGAAAACACCTCTGGACTTCTCCCTACCACCAAACGCCACTGGAACATCAATGTCTGCCCTGAATCAAAGCTGAGTAACAACTGAATTGATTTTAAAAATATTGAATATGTGAAAGAACTGGGTGTGATAACGGTACTTAAAAATTCAGCACCCAAAAGTACATTTAAAACTGCTACAATGCTGAAAAAAGTGTTTGCATTGCAGGACTGTGACTGGGGTGCCACAGCAGTGATAAATGCCCCGATTCTCCAAGCTCTTTGGAATGTGGTTACTAGATGTTTGGTCATGTTCTAGAATACATTGGCTGGCACGCTTATGGTTTCTTACAGATGCGTAAGTTCCTCCAAAGAACTGGCTGGATATTTTTTTATATCTGATGTGTGGTGGTGGAAACGGAGTTCAACATGCAGTGGCATTGTCCCTGCAGTGCCATTATTGATTGCACATGAGAATTGCACATGCCAGTGTACACTGCACACTAAAATTGTGCATTACACATTTCTTTGCACATTCGGTCACACTGTGTTGCAGTTCACTAATGCACATATTAATCTAAAGTCTGCATTGAGTTACAGCCCATCTCCTTGATGGATATCAGCCATCCTTTATGATTATACACCTTTTTGCTCAAAGGTGAAAGTCTGTGCCTTAAACCATCCCTATTGATGTCCCAACGTTTATTGCTCTCCCATCAGATTGTGTGTATGGTTGGGGACAGCTTGTGCCTTGAGAACTCCAAAAATACCAGCTTTCACCTTTCTTCAGATTAACCTTTCTGCCCTTCTCACATCAACCTGAATTGCCACATTCTTGGAGGAGTGAAAATTCATGGGAAAGAAAGATATTGCACACACACTGGCCTGGCCAGTTTATCAAACTGGCCAGATTTCATTTTTACAACCAAGGATTCGGATAGCTGGAAGGGAATCCCAGAAGGCCCACTAGTCCAAAAGCCAATCTCAGAATAATACATCACCATATGGAAATGCCACAAATGTCGCATTCCACAAGGAATTGCTTTACATAGCAATTTGCAAAGGGATAGTCTTTGGCAGCAAAAGCAACAGTGTAACAGGCTAAGAATTATTAGTCTTTAAGATGTCACATGATGCATTCCTGTTGATGGCTCAGATCCTGGATTAGGGAAATAGAGTGTAACTTTACACTCATGTACGCAAAAGTACCTTGTAGCACCTTTGAGACTAACTGAAGTAAAGAAGCCAGTAGCATGAGCTTTCATAGTCTTGAGCCTACTTCCTCAGATGCATGCTGAGCAAGGAACTACAAGATCTCTTTGCATACTGGTTTTCCAGAATAACACATCTATGTCTTTGAATTTACACTCATTGAGTTTGGTGACAGTTGTGCAGTAGTATGTTGCAAACAAACATGGAATGCACAATGTACCAATGAACAGTGGACACTTCCACGTGCAATGTAGAGTGCACATCTGAATGTGAAATGACACCACAATTGCTGTGGCACGACATGCACAACTCTGCTTCCATAACTGCCAACACCACTATAGACAAAAATGTCCAAGTGGAACCAGCCCAGGTGTTAAAGTCTCCCCCTCTCAGAGAAAGCTAGTGTTGAGAGTTTCTTTCATTTTGGTTTCATAGCATGGCACAGTGGTTTGAGCATTGGACTATGTCTCTGGAGACCAGGGCATAAATATCCCCTTGGCAGGAAATCTACTTGGGCAAATCACACTTTCTCAGCCAAAGGCAAACCCCCTCTGAATAAATCTTGCCAAGAAAACCCCATGATGGGGTCACCTGAGGGTTGCCAAAAGTCAGAAAGGACTTGAAGGCACACAACAACAATAAGAAAAAATATTATCACAATGTGGATAGAATGCATGTCCAGGGATGTTGTGGGGGGTGAATGGGGAGCAAGGTCTTCATTTTGCCAAATAAGAATTCTGTCCCTCCAAAATGAAATATTCCTTTGGTCCCCAAATTTCTAGCATTACAGAGAGCAAGAGACTGAAAATCATTCACACCTGGAACTCTTCCATTTGCTAGGTTCACCTTGGGCCCAAATACACAGCAAAAACAATCCCGTTTGAGACCGCTTTAACTGCCCTGGCTCAATGCTAGGGAATTCTGAGAACTGCAGGTTTGTGAGACATTTAGCGTTCTCTATCAGAGAGCTCTGGTGCCAACACAAATTACAAATCCCGGGATCCCCCATTGCTGAGCCAGGGCAGTAAAAGCAGTCTCAAATTGGATTATTTCTACAGTGTGTTTTGGCCCCTTACTTCGGTCACTTTACCAGCTCCTTTTCTTTGGATGCCTCAATGTGTTTCTAAACATGCGAAGTCAAAGGCTTTCACAGCCGGCATCCATAGTTTTTGTGGGTTTTTCGGGCTATGTGGCCATGTTCTAGAAGAAGAATTTATTTTCTCCAGCATCTGTGGCTGGCATCTTGAGAAAACGTGACATGGAAGCATTCTCTGAAGATGCCAGCCACAGATGACGGCAAAACTTCAGGAATAAACTCTTCTAGAACATGGCCACATAGCCCAAAAAACTCACAAAAAACTCTGTTTCCAAACACTTGACCAAAGCATTAAGTTTCTCCAGTGCTTGAAATTTTGGGGACTAAAGGTGTCATTTTGCTCCCACTCCATAGCTATACCCCATGACCTCCCCCAAACCTGGGGAAGATCATTCTGAGAGAAAGTAGTAGTAGTAGTAGTAGTAGTAAATTTTATTTATATCCCTCCTCTCCATCAGGATCGAGGTGGCGATTGAGGGCAAAGTGTGCATGTAAAAGGGAGGAGAAGGTCCCATGGGGCTTGTTTTATGACAGAGTTGTCTTCTCCTCCTCCTCAAAATCCTAGTCTTCTTTTCCTTGCCTTCAGCTCCTTTGATGCCAATGTTTTTGGTAACATGGTTTCAGCCGGGATGGTCTGGTCTTCTCTGACTTTGGGTTGTATGATGTGAATCCTCCCAAGTGCTTACGTGAGCCCAGGGTTGAGCACGTCCTCTGCGTAGAGCACTTGAGGGAAGCCCCTGTTTTGTAGTTGGGATTCTAGGAGATAAACCTCATGGTTTCTTCTGTTAACCTCCTCCATCTTTTACTGTGATCATTTCCTCCCTCCTTCCAGACCAGTTACATTCCCTCCTCCACTCCCTGGACCCACAGGCCATAGACCCATTCATCTCAGCCACCTGCATGATCTAAAACCCCTGACTCCAATCGGCATTTCAAAGACAGTCTTTTTTTTAAATAACCTTTAACCTTCTGCTGATTCGGATGGGGTTCTTTCTCCTGCTGCCTACTTGCTCTCACCAATGTCACTTGTTTCTCAGGTGCAGAATGGCGTATACAGGTTGAGTCTCCCTTATCCAAAAGGCTTAGGACCAGAACTATTTTGGATTTTTTTTTTTTATATTTCAGAATACCTGTATTTGCAGATATGTACATAAGGAGAGAGCTTGGAGATGGGACCCAAGTCTAAACAGAAAAAAATCATCTTTGTGTCATATGCACCTGATATACAGTACATAGCCCGAAAGTAATTTTGTACAACATTTTAAATAACCTTGTGCATGAAACAAAGTTTGTGTATATCAAACCATCAGAAAGCAAAGGTGTCACTATCTCAAACACCAGTGAAAAAAGTTTTGGTTTTATGAATATTTAGGTTTTTGTAATTCCAGATCAGGGAGACTCAAGCTGTAAAACATTACACCAAATACAGTGGGCTCTTGATATCCAATGGAGTTTAGTTCCAGGATCCCCCCGTGGATACCAAAAGCCATGGATGCTCAAGTGCTATTAAATACAATGGCATAGTAAAATGGTGTCCCTTATATAAGATGGCAAAAGCAAGGTTTCCTCTTTGCAATTTACGTATTTTTTTGAATATTTTCAAACCGTGAATCTATGGATAAAAGAATCCATGGATGTGGAGGGCCAACTGTATATTACAGTACACCAAACTGGCTCTTATGTTCTTGGATGGTGAGTAACAATTGGTCAGTGCCTCCTTCCTACAGGAAAAGAGATTCCACCTCAACATTAGGAAGAAGGGGGTGCCATATTGAGGATGAAGCAAGCTTGTTTTCTGCTGTTCCAGAGACAAGAAGCAACAGATGCAAACTATAGGAAATGAGATTCCACCTCAACATTAGGAGCAAGAGCTGTTCGACAGCGGAATACACTCCCACAGAGTGTGCTGGAGTCTCCTCCTTTGGAGGTTTTTAAGCAGAGGCTGGATGGCCATCTGTCAGGGGTGCTTTGATTGTGAGTTCCTGCATGGCAGAAGGAGGTTGGACTGGGTGGCCCTTGAAGCCTCTTCCAACGCTATCATTCTATGATTCCATAATTCTAGTGTATCCCTTGCTTCACTGGGATTGTAGAAATAGCAAACACATTCTCAGATATGTAGTTGGTTGCACACTGCTGGTGATGTAGCATAACTACTGCTTAACTACACAAGCGCAGATTTACACAACTCAAGCACAATGTGGCATCTTGGCTCAATATTTTACAGGGTGTTACACCTGTGACATTAGTAATAAACACACAGCAGTGTGTGTGTTTGTGTGTGGGTGTGGGCCAGGAGTGCTGCCTGCGCAAGGTGACACCCAAAGGGGTGTGTGTGATATCACTGCTCTCCAACCATCTGCCTTTTGGCAGAAATGGGCTATGACATTCATCTGCATCCCTGCATATGGGAGTTGCAATTTGTGAGTAACATTATTACAACAAGATATTACTAAAGATTCTGTATGGTGTGGTCAATTGCAGGAGATGACACCAACCCTAGCAATGCTACTGTGTTACGGTACTCCAAACAGAATATAACTAAGGCATGTACCATCATGGCCAAATCTTATATGTATACATATACAGTATTTCTGTATAAATTCCATCATTTAATTAAAAACAAATGATTTAATGACTCAGTTAGTTAAAACATAACACAACTAATTCCCTTTCTTTCCATCTTCCCGGTGCAGAACCGTATAGAAAAGAACATACTTCACCAGGTATCTGGCAGAAGAAGACATTTGGGGGGGGGGTGTCCTAGCATACAACCCAAAGTTTCATATTAGGTAGAGCTATACTCTTGGATTCTTGTAACTGCTGGAATGAAAGAAGCAATAAAAGATCTGATATTTCAAGGAATTGGTGCAAAGTTCAAAGCTGAGTCCAGGAGTACACCCATACTACAAACCTGTGTCTTCAGGGGGAATGTAACCCCATCTAACCCCATGCACAGCGCACTCTGTTTCTGTTGTACATTTCAACTCTTCATTCTCTCTCAGCACAGTTTACCATACAGGGTTGTTGTAGTGATAAGTGGAAAGGAGAAGAGCCACACACTTTTCCCTTGAACACAGATCTGAAGTTTCCTCTGGTCAGCTCAAGATATTGTTTATCGTCATCCTCCTCTTAACTTTAATTCTTGCTGCAACAACCCTTGTGAAGTAGACCATGTGGAGAAAGAGCTAAAGAGTACAACAGAAACCAAGCATGCTGTACACACTTATAAACAAGGAAGGAAGGAAGGAAGGAAGGAAGGAAGGAAAAAATGAAAAAATAAGTCAAGGAAAATATCCCATCATTGCCTTCCTGCAGACTGGAAATCTTTGGGAAAGATTGATGTTCAGTCTACATTCCACAGCAGGCCAGCAGCAGCTATTTTTTGGGTGCCTTGCCACCAGCCTCAGAGGCCAAACCTCCTGCTGTCAGCAGCCAGTCTCTGCAACTCACGTGCCTTTAATCTCTCCCAGGTCCAACATCAAGAAAATCTCATTTCCTCTTGTCGCCTCTAATATCACGGCCGTTGGTCGACCCTCTAAAGCAGAATTATCGCCGGTGTTTAAGTGTGGCGGCCAGCCAAAGGACACCCTCTCCTTGACATCTAAAGTCCATTTAGAGTGTCCTGGAGAGCTTTGCCTCTGCCTGGGGTTAGCATCTCCTTGATGGGGAAATGGAACCTAAGCTCTCCTTCAGACGCTAATCCCATCAATGGCTCTACGGTCATTTAGAAAAGGTTAGGTGTGGCAGGCTTACCTGGGCCAAATTGCAGGCAGGAACGCAGGCAGAGGCCCTCTAGCACCCTGACTTGCACCACTGGTGGCTGCCTGCTTCCATCTCAGTTGGGCTCTGAATCCGCTCTGCATTTTAGGCCGAACTTTAAAGGAGCTGTCCACGGTGCCAAGCCTGCAACCTCCCCAAATAGATCTGGCACCTTTAAAATTCAAACATAAACTCTGAATGGGTTTACTAACTGCCCTGACATGGAGACCACCAATCACCGCTGTGATGCACCAATCTTTGTTATTGTGTGCCTTCAAGTCATTTCCAACTTATGACAACCTAAGGCAAACCTATCAAGAGGTTTTTGACCAAGATTTCAAAGAATCATAAAATCATAAAGTTGGAAAAGACCACAAGGGCTGTCCAGTCCAACCCCCTTCTGCCATGCAGGAACTCTCAATCAAAGCATCCCTGGAAGGAAGGAGACTCCACTACCCTCCGAGGGAGTGTTTTCCACTGTCAAACAGCTTTTACTGTCAGGCAGTCCCTCCTAATGTTTAGTGGAATCTCTTTTTCTGCCGCTCGAATCCATTGTTCTGTGTCCTGTTCTCTGGAGCAGCAGAAAACAAGCTTCCTCCATCCTCAGTGTGCCACCCCTTTAAACAGGCCTATCATATCACTTCTTAACCATCTCTCCTTCAGGCTAAACATACCCAGCTCCATAAGTCTCTTTTTTCTGTCAGACTCATAGGACTTCATGGTTTCCAGACCCTTCCTCATGTTCAGAGGAGGTGTGTCATTGCTTTCCCCTGAGGCTGAGAATGTGTGACTTGGCCAATGTCACCCAGTGGGTTTCATGGCCAAGCAGGGAATCTGACCCTGGTCTCCAGAGTTGTAGTCCAACCCTCAAAGCATTACACCACACTGGCTCATCTTGACAATTAGTTATTCTGTGACTAATTCCTTTTTTATACACACTGCCATCTCCTTACCTTCAGCTCTCCAATGCAAACTCACTGTCTTATAACCAGATTATTGGGAGCAAGGTCTCCTAAATAGGCACCACACCTTCGATTGATCACTCTCTCTCACTTTACCCGCAAAATGAGATCAAGTAAACCTACAAAAGAAAAGGGATAGCAAGTACTGTAAAACCAAATGCCACTATAGCTCTGGTGCCACAATAAGCTACAAATCCCAGGATGCCATAGGATGGAGCCATGGCAGTGAAAGTATTCTCAAACTGCATTATTTCTGCAGTGCAGGTTAGACCTATGTTGCCACCTAACTCTTTGCAATTTGACAGACTTCTATAATAGTGTTATTATTCCAATCACTAGTCTCACTGCTTACATTTTCCTTTCCTACTGCTAATTAATAATAATAATAATGATGATAAGAAGAAGAAGAAGAAGAAGAAATTTTATTTATATTTCCCGCCTCTCCCTCTGGATCAAGGTGGGATTACAACAAAATATAAAATCAACAATATAAGATGCAAAATACAATTATCTAAAAATGCAATCAATAAAACGGACAGCAATACTGCTACCAATCATTAAAAATGACCAAATCGTCATCTATTTTCCATGCTATCAAGTCAGAAGTGGGAGTGTGCTTTGGAATCAGCTATAGAAGATCAGATGGAGAGGCCTGCCAGAAGAGATCCATCTTAAATGCCTTCTTAAAGGCTTCTAAGGTGGTAATGAGACAGATATCTTCTGGTAAGTTGTTCCATAGTTTAGGGGCCGCGGCTGTGAACGCTTTATGGGAAGTTGTAGCTAGTCTAGTTTTCATATGTTCTAATAATTTCTTCCTGATGTTTTGACCAAGATTTTTTTTGGGGGGGGATACTTTTTTCAAACTACAACTCCCAGAATCCCCCATCCAGCATGGCCATAGTTGATGGGAAATTGTTGGAGTTGTCACTCAAAAAGTATTTTCTCTCCAAGCTCTATTCCGGATAGAATATTTGCACATTCAGGTCCTGAATGAAACTCAATGTCCAAAATCTGATATTAGGGGGGCAATTTACACACTGCCCCCCGATATCAGATTTTGGACATTCATAGAGTTACGTAACATTTGCGCATTCACAAATGTGAATTATTGTATTACTGCATGTGCAAGGAAATGTGAAATGTACAATTGCAATGCACAATGTATATCGGCATGAGCAATGCCCAATGAGTCCACAGGTTTGACGGTACATCTGCAACCTTCAGCTGAATATAAGCATTATGTCATGGCCAACCAAATTACAACCAGTTGTGTAAAAGAATCTATACATGTGTAAGTCATGAACAGGATGCCAGTCAAGATCTTAGGCTGGTGCTTTAATATATTAAGCAAGATCGTCTACAGCAGGGGCCGGCAACCCACGGCCCACGGGCCAGATGCGGCCCGCTGAGGCCTTGGGACCGGCCCCAGCCCGGTCCTGCCGTCCCCGCCGCAGCCGCTCTGGGCGCCCGCGGGGCCTCACTGCCCTCCTCCTCCACCGTGCATGGCCGCGTGGAGGAGGTGGAGGAAGAAGAGGGCAACAAGGCCTGGGGCGGAGGAGGTGGAGGTGGAGGCGGCGCCTCCTGCGCGCTGCCGCACAACCCTCCCTGCCTCCCTGCGGCCTCCCCCTCCCTCTCGGCCTCTGTGGAGGCCGAAGCCTCTGCAGAGGCCGGGAAGGGGCCTGCGGGGCCGCCACTGGTGGCCTCCTCCCTGCGTCTTGGCCTCTGTGGAGGCCAAAGCCTCCACAGAGGCCGGGAAGGGGCCCGCGGGTGGCGGCCTCCCCCTCCCTCTCAGCCTCAGCTGAAGCCTCCACAGAGGCCGAGAAGGAGCACGCGGGGCTGCCGGCGATCACCGCGATCGCCGGCGGCCTCCTCCCTCATTTAATTATTTATTTTTTGGCTTCGGCCCACCAGTTGTCTGAGGGACAGCAACCCGGCCCCCGGCTCAAAAAGGTTGCCTACCCCTGGTTTACAGGAAGGGGCCAATTTCACCTTGGCTCTACCTTTCCATAGTGGTGGGAGTGTATGTTCTTATGAGGCAAGAGATTTGCTGCTGGCATGATCTCCCATGACAGAGATGCTTTTGCAGAGGAGCCAGATGAAATGGAGGGGCAGCATGGTGTAGTGGTTTGAGCATTATAGGACAATAGAAGACCAGGGTTCAAATCCCAGCTCAACCATGGAAACCCACTGGGCAAATCACACTCTCTCAGCCTCAGAGGAGGGCAATGGCAACCCCCCTCTGAAGACACTTGCCAAAGAAACCTTATGATAGGGTTGCCTTAGGGTCACCATAAGTCAGAAATGACTTGAAGTCATACAACAACAACAAGAACAGATGAAATGTGCCAAGCAGCTCCTAGGCAGCAGCACAGTGTGGGGTTACACTGGCAAAAGATCTCTCAGGATAAAACTTGTTAGTACTGCACTGAAGAAGGCACTGGTACAGGGGAGTCACAAGGGGGGGACACACCAGGTGACATCCTAAGAGGGGTGACCCCATTGCTTTGTAAATATCTGTCCTTAGGCGGAAACAGGCTGTGGCATTTCCCTGCATCGCTTTAAATGCTGGAGCTCAGTGGAAGAGATGGTGTGAGTGGGGCAAGGCTCAGTGAGAGGAGAAAGGAGAGTCCTTAAGGATTTAATTTTTTTATTAGAATCAGAATCATAGAGTTGGAAGAGACCCCAAGGACCATCCAGACCAACCACCTTCTGCCATGCAGGAACTCTCAATCAAAGTATACTCAACAGATGGCCACCCAGCCTCTGTTTAAAGACCTTTAAGGAAAGAGACACCACTATAAACTCCAAGGGATTTGTTCCACTGTCGAACATCCCTTAATGTCAGGAAGTTATTCCTAATGTTGAGGTGGAATCTCTTCCTGTAGCTTCCATCTATTGTTCCAGGCCCTATTCTCTGGAGCAGCAGAAAACAAGCTTTTCTTTTTAAATAATAAATGTTCAACTTAACCACATGAAACTATGTACATGTAAATACATCATGCATGAGAAATTAGAAGATATATTTACACAGAGCTATTAAAATAACTGTCAATGTTTAAATATATTTACAGTGGAGCTTAGAGCCAGTTAGAAAATACAGTGGAATAATATACACAGCACTGTAGAACAAGCAATCTTATATTTTGTGGATGACATGGTCCATCCTCAGAGCTTGTGAAAATATACTAAGGGCTGAAGAAAATGAAGTAACATATGGAGTATGGATGTTGGAGTTTAATTTGATTAACGTTTGGATTTAAATTAGTTAGGAATAATGGAGATGTAATTGACTGTAAGAATGTGAAACTTATTTTAATGACTTTAATGTATCTTTAGTTGTTTGACTTTTGTTTTGTGTGTGTGGTTTGGGTGTTCTATCTGTCTGTATGCTGGGAAATTTAATAATTTTTTTAAAAGGCTGTGCACAATTTAAAGGTATAATTTTAATTTTGCCAGTTCTCTATGTCACAACTATTGCCATGACCTTAAGTCGCTTGTTCTTTTTGAAAGGGGAGCGGGGAAAGGAGTCTGGCCTTTGAGCACTTCTAGAAAACTGAATGTGTCCCTTGGTGTACAACCTTGGTCCCTCTTCAGTCACCCGTCCTGGGGATCAGGAGCTCCTGGTGATGATCCTTTGCCACTCTGGGGCATGCCACCCTGTCCCAGACAGGTAGGGCACACATCGCCTCCTCTCACGGAAAAACCAGTGGACAGTCAGCTCCCTGCTTATATCCCTAAATTCTAGATGCTGTCAGAAGTTGCTAAAAGGTGAAATCACAGGCAAAAAGAAAACAGTTCCCTTTAATAGAAAGGAAAGAGGAAAACCCAGTTCTCAAACACCTTTATCTGTGGTGGAAAGTTTAAAAGTGCAAACTCTGGGCTGAGCATACCTGACTCCATTCACACGACCTGCAGGAACAGACCACTTGGATAGTTGCAATAGTCCATGCTAGGATGCTGTAAAAACTTCAGTCTCTCTTTGTCAGTCATCCAGTGTTGATCCCAGTGTTGTTGTTAGCTGCCTTCAAGTGGACCTTGACTATAAGGATGTCCTTGGTCCCAAACACAACTGCAGAAATCATCGAATTTGAGACTGCTTCAGCTGCCCTGGCTCAGTGCTTGAGAAGTCCTGGAACTGTAGTTTTGTGAGACATTTTGCTTTTTTGGTGAGAGGGCTCTGGTGCTACAATAAACTACAATTCCCAGGATTCCCAAGCACTGAGCCAGGACAGTTAAAGCAGTCTCAAACTGGATTATTTCTGCAGTGTGTTTTGGATTCTCATTGACAAAACAGAGGATTGTTCCATGCTGTGTGAAGTTGCAACAGCCTTCAGGAGTGTGACACACGCCAAGATGCAAGGACCGGGCCTCTTCCTTCCTTCTTCATTCCTGGAAAGAAACATCAAGAGGAGAGAGATTTCTCTTTCTGTTTCAAATATCTGCCCATAAATAGCCATTCCTGCCTCCTTAGGCTCCAACAGTCCAGGAGGTGAATCACGACGCTCTCCAAACATTGTGGTTCTTGTTACGACACGCCTTCAAGTCAAATCTGTCTTACAGTGACTCTGTCCTAGGAGTTTCTTGGCAGGGTTTGCCAAAGGGAAAACTGTCTTCCTCTGAGGCTGAGACAGTGTGACTTGCCCAAGGTCACCCAGTGGGTTTCTATGGCTGAGTAGATGTGATCTCATAGCCCCTTGAACAGTAGCAACAATGGCATCTCCAGCTTGGATAAATGACTTTTCTGGCTTGCAAAGCACCTTGGCTCCCAATCTAAATGAATTGAATAATAATAAATGAAGAAGGAGGAGAATGAGAAGTGGGTCTAGGCTTGTAACTTTAGCCAAGTGCAGACATGTTACAAGCCTGCAACCACTTGTCCTTCTCCTCCGTCTTAATTTATTATTATTATTCAATTCATTTCGATCTTACCTTGAAAAAAAATGCACTAGCTGGGGGATTCTGGGAACTGCTGTCCCAAAAGATCATTTCTCTGCAGCTTCTCCAGCCAATCCAGCCCCAGCTTGCAAAAAGGTTCCTTTTTGGATGATACTCCCAGGTTTCTCCAGCTAGTGGGACCACTCTCCAGGTTGCAAAAAATAAAAAGAAGTACAAGGGAGGGGATTCTGGGAGCTGCAGTGCAAAAAAGTAATTTCACTGCAGCTTCCAGAATCCCCCAACCAATCCACCCCCAGCTTGCAAAAAGGTCCATTTTTGGATGACACTTCCTTTTATTACTGAATGACAAGCTTCCTTCTACCTATACTGGGCAGAGGATTCTGGGAATTAGAGTCCAAAAAGGTCATGTCTCTGCAGCTTCTCCAGCCAACCCACCCCCATCTTGCTAAAAGTTCCTTTTGGGATGACAACTCCCAGGCTTCATTCTCAAGCTTGCAAACTCATGCACTAGCCAGGGGCTTCTGGGAGCTGCATTCCAAAAATGTCATGTCTCTGCAGCCAACATAGCCCCAGCTTGCAAAAAGTCCCTTTTGGGATGACATTACTGAATGCCAAACTTCCTTCTAACTGTGCTGCACAGAGAATTCTGGGAGTTAGAGTCCAAGTAGGTCATTTCTCTACAGCTTCTCTCCAGCCAACCCACCCTCAGCTTGGAAAAAGTCCCTTTTGGGATGACACCTCCCAGGCTTCATCCTCCAGCTTGCAAAAACATGCTCAAGGTACGGGATGATGGGACCTACAATCCAAAAAGGTGATTTCTCTACAGCTTCTCCATCCAACCCACTCTCAGCTTGGAAAAAGTTCCTCTGGGGATGACACCTCCCAGGTTTCATCCTCCAGCTTGCCAAAAACATATAAATAATGCACTAGGTAGGGGATGCTGGGACCTACAATCCCAAAAGGGTCATGTCCCTGCAACTTCTCCAGCCAACCTAGTTCCAGCTTGCTCAAAATTCCTTTTGGGATGACACTTCCTAGGCTTCATCCTCCAGCTTGCAAAAAAAAACATGCACTAGGTAGGGGATTCTGGGAGCTGCAGTCCAAAAAAAAGCATTTCCCTATAGCGTGTCCAGCCAACATAGCTTGCAAAAAGTCCCATTTGGGATGACAGCTCCCACCATTCCTCTGGTTAATAGGGTCACTCTCCAGCTTGCAAAGCCCCAGGTGGGGGAGTGTGGGAGCTGCAGTCCAAGGCATGCAAGCCTGCAAAGCCTGCCTTGTCCCATCCCGGGCCTTGGGGGCGGGCCTTGGAGGCTGAGGGACACCCGCCCTGGCGAATGGCAGCCCTATAAAGCCAGGAGGGCGGGCGGGTGGCCTTTTTTTCCGGGGCTGGTCCGAAGAAAGGGGCCTTTGCGCAGCCAAGCGAAGGAAGAAGGCCAGCAAGCGAGGAAGGAAGGAAGAGGATCCAGCGCCAGAGGTAGCTCCCTGCTGGGGATGAGGGGCTAGGGCTGCATCCGCACTGGAGAAATAACCCGGTTTGGCACTGCGTTAACTTTCCTGGCTCAAGGCTATGGAATTCTGGGAGGTGGAGTTTGTTGTGGGGCCCAGAGCGCTCTGTTGCCACAACAAACTCCAACTCCCAGAATTCCATAGCCTTGAGCCAGAAAAGAGTTAAAGCGCTGCCAAACCCACTTTGAGCCCGCTTTAGCTGCTATGGAGTTCTGGGATGCATACTTTTCTAAGGGAGGGGATTTGTAGTTTGGGGGCAGCTCGGCCTCTCAGAGAGAGCTCGGATGCTTCTTTGTGGCTACTTTGTTGCGCGCCTCTGGCTCGTTTCCAACTCGTTGGGATCTGTAGTTTTCCAAGGTCCCTCGCTTCCTCTTGGTGGCCTTGAAGTCTTTGTTTGACTTATAAAACTACAACTTTCTTCGGAGAGTGTGTGTGTGTGTGTGTGTGTGTGTTTGGCCATGCTGCCCTCTTCTGAGGCAGAGACAGTGTAAAGCTGCATCCACACTGCAGAAATGATCCGGTTTGACGCCGCCTTAAACTGCCCTGGCTCAGTGCTATGGGATCCTGGGATGTGTAGTTTGCTGTGGCACCAGAACTCTCTGACAGAGGAGGCCAAATGTCTCACCAAAGTACAAAACCCCCAGGATTCCATAGCATTGGCAAACCTCCTCTGAGGAAATCTCAGGAGAGGTCTTCCATGGGTCAGAAATGACTTGAAGGCACACAAGAACAACAAACCAGTCTTGCTCGGCAGAGAAGGAAAAAAGGACTGTTGCAAAACTACAGATCCCAGGATCCCATGGGCTGGAGCAGCTGCACCCTTGTTTCCATTCCTGTGAAGCGGTGCTTCCTTGGGGCTTTGGTTGGCCTTAAGCCCTAACAGAATCTCATGGGAAAGGAAATCTAAGTGCTAGGCCCTGTTAAAGTAGACCTATTTAATCAGTGGGATTTATTTAAGTGTCGATTTATGTAACTAAGTACAATGACATTGCTGCTCAGCCATGGAATGAATTCCTAGAAGTGTGGATTTCCTCTTAACTGGAGCCTTGAAGCATCAGTGAGATGGATGCCTCTCAGGGTTGGATTGGATGACCTTTGAGGGGACCCTTTCTTCTCTTTGGTACTTGAGTCTGGATTCAGGGGGTCTTGCTTGAATCAGGACCAACAACTGGATTTTGCTTATGGGTTGCAGAGTTGCAATGTCATGCAGGAAGTCCCTTTCAACTCACTGGAAAGTTCTTGTGTGCTTTCAAGTTGTATTCAACTTATAGCAAACCTATCCTGGGGTTTTCTTGGCAAGATTCTTCAGAGGAGGGTGGCATTGCCATCCTCTGAGGCTGAGAGAGTGGGACTTGTCCAGGGTCACCTGGTGGGTTTACATGGCCGAGTCAGGATTCAAATCCTGGCCTCCAAGTCTCCAAATCCAACACCCAGATCCTTACACCAGCTCTACATTACACCAACAGTTTGCAAAACCTGAGCAGAACAGGGTGACTTGGAGGTCTCTCCTACATACGGTCGCTATAAGTCAAAGTCGCACTTTCTCAGCCTCAGGGTAAGGCAATGGCAAACGACCCTCTACAGTAAACTTAGTTTGGTGGACCACCCGACAGGGGTGTTGTTTGGCCCACTTTGTGACATTTCACACCTGGTTCCTAGCCCTGGCTTTGCTCTGGTTCCACAATGGACTACGATTCCCAGAATCCCATCGCATGGAGCTATGGCAGTCAAAGGGGTGCCAAACTGGATTATTTCTGCAGTGGGGATGCAATCCATGCCTCAGGTAAATCTTGCAGGGTAGCATTTGCAGGTTCAGGCAATACAAAAACCCATTCAAGCCCAGCTGAAGTCATTGGAGAAGAAGGCAAGGTTCACTAACCCAAGGCTGGGAACCAGGTGCGAAATGTGACAAAGTGGGGCAAATGACACCAGACCAAGTTTACTCAGAAGTAAGTTTGCATGGTATATAATGGAGAGAGAAAAGCAGGAGAGAATTTTCCAATGAACTATTCCTCTGGTTCCTAAATTTCAGTCTCTGAAAACCTCACTGGAGCATTTAGGAAAATGGTTTCCACTATCTAAAGAAAAGTCGCAGTTCTGGGGAAGCCACCTTGAATCCCATTTTGGAAGAAAGGCAGGATATAAGCAAGCAAAGAAGTCAGTAAAATAAATCCAATGAATAAACAAAATGGAATTGTAAGTGTGAACTCTTTTCAGCCTCTCACTTTCTGCCAAAGGAATATTTCATTTGGAGAGACATAATTCTTACTTGGGAGGCAATGCCGCCTTCTTGTTGCTGCCCCCTTGCCCACAGTCAAAACTATAGATCCCACCACTTGGAAATGTTTGTCCTTTTCTTGTTTATGTTGTGATCATGTTCAGAGACAGCAGAAGATTCAGAGAGATGTGATGGGGAATGAAAAGAGTAGGTTTGGACCCAGTTGGCATCTTGCGGACGTTGGCCCAGGGGAGAAAAGGAAAAGGAGGAGAAAGGCGTGTTCCACCCTGCGTTGTGTTTTTATTTTAAAGCACATACTGGTCTTGTGCAATAGACAAAAAGGCAGGCCCCAGGAAGGAGGAAACGGCCGGGCTTAAATCAGCGGAAGCAATTGAGACCGAGAGAAAAATTAAAACTTGAATGCAAGCCTGAAATAACTCCTCCTCCTCCTCCTCAATTTATTATTATTCGTTTAATAAAAATTGCCTTTTCCCCAAATTGGGAGTCAAGGTGGTTTGCAAGCTGAAATTATTGTAATAATAATAATAATAATAATAATGATAATAATGTTTATTATTGTTGCTGTGGTTGTGTGGCTTCAAGTTGTTTCTGGAGGCAAACCTGTCCTGGGGCTTTCTTGGCAACATTTGTTCAGAAGCAGTTTGACATGGCCTTCCCCTGAGGCTGAGAGAGAGTGACTTGCCCAAGGACACCCAGCGGGTTTCATAGCCAAGCTGGGAATCGAACTCTGGTCTCTGGAGTTGTAGTCCAACCCTCAAACCACGATGCCACCCTGGCTCATGGCTGCATCTACATTGCAGAAACAATGCAGTTTGACACCACTTTAACTGCCATGGCTCAATGCTATTAAATTCTGGGATTTGCAGTTTTGTGAGACATTTAGCCTTCTCTCTCAAAGGGCTCTAGTGCCACAGCAAACTACTCATCCCAGACTTCTATAGCATGGCACCATGGCAGTTCAAGCAACGTCAAACTGCAGTGCAGATGCAGTCAATGTCTCTGAATCGGATCTAGAGCTTGTAGGTCTCTCCTTCATAAGGTCACCTTAAGCCAAAGTTGACATGATGGCAGTTAACAAAACTAAATCCTTTAAGTCACTTTCAGTTCTGTTGATAGTTTTAACTGTATTGCAGCTTTTGCAGTTTTGTTAGCAATGTAATTTTAAAAATATATATTTTTATTGATTTTCATCTGAAACATATTCTAACACATTTCTCTTTTACATATTTGTTCACATCATGATATTTTCAACTTCTTAAATGTCTTCAAATTATAGAGTGATACATCCTTCTAATATATATCTATATCTATATATAGTTCAGATTCTTCTACTGTATTGTCATAACATTGCAACATTTCCAATTGTATAAATCTTATCCATTGATCTTAAAGAGTACACTATTAATTATTTTGTATCTATATGTCTAAATATTTTGGCATGTTTTTTAAACATGGTTATCATTATATCATTTGGTGTGATTTTTAAATATGGTTATCATTCTATCAAAGCTTTCCCAAATCATTAATATTGGTTATTTCCTACCGATACTAACTATTAACAGTTTTCTTTTCTCTTCATCAACCTGGGACCATCTTTCTTTACAGTAGTTCATTATTATATCCCAATCGTCATCCTTTCATGCTTTATCCTTTAATAAAATTGTAAGTTTATCCATTTCAAGCTTATCTAAGGTTTTGTTTAGGCAGTCATCTATTGTCGGGATTTGGGTACTTTTTCGTGAAAGAGATTCTGGCATCTGTAACTATGTGGAGTATATGTTTTAGATGTTTCTTGAATATTAGCTGCCCAGAGTCCCAAGGCTGGGAAAAGGGCAGTATATAAACAGCACAGTGGTTTGAGTGTTGAACGATGACTCCAGAGACCAGGGTTCGATTCCCGCTGGGTGACCATGGGGCAAGTCACACACTCTCATCCTCGGGGAAAGGCAAGGGCAAACCTCCTCTGAACCAACCTGGCCAAGAAAATCCCATGATAGGTCTGCCAAAATGACTTGAGGGCACATAATACACAACACGCATAAATTAATGCAATAATCATACCTGCAGAACAAAACCCTTCCAGAACCTGGCCTGGCAAATAGACCTTTGGCTCTCCAAACTTTGCACATTCTTGGGACTTTTGGAGGCCAGCCTAAAAAAGGTGCTCAAACAGAGATTTCGCTTCTGTCGCCTGAGAAGGGTGGCATACATTTGCGTCTGTGCCTTTGACTTCAGCAGAGACAGAAATACCCAGTCTGTGGCTTGCCTGTTCTCTTAGAAAGTGGCAGTGCCTGGTTTGGCTCCCTTGGGTGCATCATTAAGGTTAAACCCTTCCATCGGCACCCAAGTTCTCCCTTTGTTCAATCAGCTCAGCCCCAAAGAAGAGAGCAGGAATGGAGGCCAGGGCTAGCTGGCTGTTGGAGGTCAGTGCCCACCTGGCAGCTTTGTTGTTGTCTGTACCAATTTGCTTGAAAGGCAGGTCAGAGAATAGGGACTCTGCTGAATGGGGCTACACTCCCTGTGAAATGGATCCTCCTGGACTCAGCTCTTGAGTCTGGATGCCCAGGTTTCTGCAGGAGTGCATTTGCAGAGTTCAAACTAGTGCACCAGCTGTGCCCATTCACCAAGATGTCAGATCTGGCTATGATGACACATGCCTCGATTACATTCCATTTGGACTTCTCTAATTCACCCTACGTGGGGCTGCCCTTGAAAACTGTTTAGAAACTTCATTGAGTTGAAAACGTTGCAGCTATAATGCATTTGCAGAGTTAAAACTAGTGTATCAGCTGTACCCATTCATCAAGATGTTAGATCTGGCTATGGTGGGATGCCTTAATTATATTCTGTTTGGACTACCATAACACACTGTATGTGGGGCTGCCCTTGGAGACTGTTCAGAAATTTCATTGGGTTCAAAACGCCGCAGTTAAAATGGGAACCAGGGCTAATTATGGGGAGCATAGAACTCCCTTGTTGAAACAGCTTCACCAAGCGCTCATCATGGTTGACCTTGTAGCATAGTTTCCAGGCACAGTTCAAAGCAAGGATTGCAACCTAGGGAGTCCTATACAGCATAGATCCAGACTTTCTGGAAGACCATATTTCCCCATATGAATCTGCCAGAAACACAGAATAGAATCATAGAACCCTAGAGTTGGAAGAGACCTCAGAGGCCATCCAGACTAACCCTATTCTGCCATGCAGGAAATCTCAATCAAAGCATCCCCGACAGATGGCCATCCAGACTCTTTTGAAAGACCTCCAATGAAGCAGACTACACTACACTCCAAGGAAGTGTGTTCCACAGTCAAACAGCCCTTACTGTCAAGACGTTCCTTCTAATGTTGAGCTGGAATCTCTTTTCTTGGAGCTTGCATCCATTTCTCTGGGTTCTAGTCTCTGGAGCAGCAAAAAACAAGCTTGCTCCCTCCTCAGTGACATCCCTTCAAATATTTAAACAGGGCTATCATATCACCTCTTAATCTTCTTTTCTCCAGGCTAAACATCCCCAGCTCCCTGAGTCGTTCCTCATAGGACAAGGTTTCCAGACCCTTCACCATTTTAGTCGCCCTCCTTTGGACATGCTCCAGTTTCTCAATGTCCTTTTTGAATTGTGGTGCCTGACCAGAGCAGAATACAATGGCACTATTACTTTTCTTGATCTAGACACTTTTATTGATGCAGCCTAAAATTGCATTGGCCTTTTTAGCTGCCGCATTGCGATGTTGACTCATGTTCAACTTGTGGTCTACTTGGACTCCTAGATCCCTTTCACATGTAGTCTCTTTCAGCCAGGTGTTGCCCATCGTATATCTGTGCATTTCATTTTTCTGCCCTAAGTGCAATACCTTACATTTCTCTGTGTTGAATTTTATTTTGTTAGCTTTGGCCCAGCTTTCTAGTCTATTCAGGTCATTCTGAAGTTTGATCCTGTCCTCTGGAGTATTAGCTACTCCTCCTAATTTGGTGTCATCTGCAAATTTGATAAGTATGCTCCCAATTCTGTCATTGATAAAGATGTTGAATAGCAGAGTCCTAAGATCTTCAGGGAAAGGCTTTTTCTCATTCCCACCAACATCACAGTTTCTTTGGGTGAGAACACAAGAGAAGGCCTTCTTGGTGGCTGCTCCCAACCCTAGGAACTCCCTTCCTTCTGCCAGCAGACAAAGATTTTTTTGTTCAAGCAGGCTTTAATGGTTAACCAGGAAAGGCTTTTATTTATTTGTGCATGTTACTTGTTTTTAAATAAGGTATTTGATGTGTAATTCAGACTTTAATGCTGTGTAAATTCAGATTTTAAGGGTTTTTTTTTGGGGGGGGGGGGTTGTTCAGGCTATGTGGCTGTGTCCATGAAGGTTTTCCAGAACAGGTCCACATAGTCTGAAAAACCCACAAAAAAACCTATGGACTCCAGCCGTGAAAGCCCTCAACTTCACATCAGATTTTATGGTTTGTACATAATTTTAACACATTTTACATTTTAATGCATAACTGTTTTAATTGGTTTTTAAATTTTGTATTTATACATTATAATGCTTTTCACTGTTTTCAAATTGAATTGTTTTAAGTTTGCTGCTTGCCGCATTGAGTCTCTATAATTGGAGAAAGGTGGGATATAACTAAATAACATCATGATGATGATGATGATGATGATGATGATGATGATGATGATGATATGGGGAATTTTAATTGTTTTTTAAAAAAATTATTGTAAATAAGTCTAATCTAATGTTTTTGGAAGCTGCCTTGGATCCCATCTTGGGGGAAAGGAAACATATAACTGATGATGATGATGATGATGATGATGAAAGTAATAATGTTGTTGATGATGATAGAAAGGCAGTGTGGTGTAGTGGTATACAACTGGAAATCAGGGTTTGATTCCCAGCTTGGCCATGAAACCCACTGGGTGACCTTGGACAAGTCACATTCTCTCAGCCTCAGGGGAAGGCAGTGGCAAACCTCCTCTGAACCAATCTGGCCAAGAAAACTCCATGATAATTTGCCTTAGGGTTGCCATAACTTGGAAACCACTGGAAGGCACACAACAACAACAACAACAATAATAATAGGGTCTCCCTGGTGTTTTTCTCTCCAGCCTCTGCAGCCATGTCTCGCCCTCTAACCGACCAGGAGAAGCGTAAGCAGATCAGCATTCGTGGCATCGTGGGTGTAGAGAACGTGGCAGAGCTGAAGAAGGGCTTCAACCGGCACCTCCACTTCACCCTGGTCAAGGACCGCAATGTGGCCACCACGCGTGACTACTATTTCGCCTTGGCACACACCGTGCGCGATCACCTGGTGGGCCGGTGGATTCGCACCCAGCAGTACTACTATGAGAAGGACCCCAAGGTGAGAATGCACAGAAAAGGGAGGCCAGGATGGAGGCAAGGGGGTTGTCTGGATGAGATGATGATGATGATGATGATGATGATGTTCTTTGCCTGCCAGCCTCCTGCAGAAGAGAGTTCCAAAGGCCGGGAGCAGCCACCAAGGCGGCTTTCTCTCATGCCCTCACCGATTGAGCCAGTGATTATTATTATTATTATTAGTTCTTTGTGGGTTTTTTGGGCTCTGTGGCTATGTTCGAGAAGAGTTTATTCCTGACGTTTCGCCAGCATCTGTGGCTGGCATCTGCACAATAATACAAATACAAATGAATATATACAAATAATATTTATTTGTATCCTGCTTTCCCCCCAAAACTGGGACTAGGCACATGCCTTAAAAGAATAAAAGACCATTTTTAAAAAAAGGGTTTAAAACAGTAGCACCACCACTCCTATTTGTAATCTTTGTGAACGTGTGACATTTTGGGGTGTGTGGATGCCAGACTGTTTCCCGCAACTGGGCAAGTTTTGGAGTTGCACAGATTCTCTCATTCGGCACAATGAATTATTCTGTGGGACTCTTCCATACTCTGCAAACATATTCTGTGTTCTGTGTTAGTTCTGTGTGTCTTGTTCTGTTTAAGATTTGGAGTTTAGTTCATGGGGTGAAAAGGGCGATGGGGAGTGGAGTGGGGTGGAGGTACACACAATGGCTGGTGGTTGCAGAATCCAAGGTAGATGTTTGTTTTGCTCCTTGCTAGGTTTGAGTAACACAAAAGGGGTACACCCAGTTGTGAACTGTAAGTAGGCAAATAAAAGCACTTATTTTCACAGTGTAGAATTACTAGGTTGGAGCATTTGCAGAGCTAAAAAAATCCTTTTTTAAAAATATCAACTCCCAGAAGTCCATGGTGGATGGGGGTTTCTGAGAGGGGGTTGTCCCAAAAGGAAACTTAGTGTTGGGCATTTGTTGTCACTCATTTTTTGTATGGCCACCAGCTTAGGTGGCTTTAAAATGGGATAGATTGTGGTGGGAAAGTATTTCAGTGGCTACAGAGCCAGTGTGGCGTGATGGCTTGAGTGTTGGACTATGATTCTGCAGACCAGGGTTCGATTCCCTGCTCAGTCATAAAACCCACTGGGTGACCTTAGATGAGTCACATTCTCTCAGCCTCAGGGGAAGGCAATGACAAACCTTCTCTGAACAAATTTTGCCAAGAAAACCCCATTATAGGTTCATCTTAGGTTCATCATAAATTGTAAATGACTTGAAGGCACACAACAATAACTTCAAGTTGACTCCAATTTGTGGTGATCCTATTGGAGGACTTTCTGGACAAGATTTATTCAGAGGAGGCTGAGAGAGTGTGACTTGCTCAAGCTCACCCAGTGGCAATGGCAAACCCCCTCTGAACCAATTTTGCCAAGAAAACCCTGTGATAGGGTTGCCATAAAATGGAAACGACTTCAAGGCAGACAACAACAACAAGCAAGCTAACCTCAGTGTTTGAAGGCAGATATTTTTGGGCTTGGGGGGGGGGGAGGTAAAAAATCACCCAAATAACCAGTTTGAAAAATCGAACTAGATGTTCTTTGGAGGCCTTTTGACAGCTTCAGAGGCTGTACAAGTGGGATTCATGGGCACCACATGGCCTTATGAGCTGTACTTTCCCCACCCCTGATTTAAGTACTCAAAGGACCTAGAAATGTTGGGGTTAAGCAGTACATGCATATAAAAACATACATGCATACAAATATATACATATAAAAACACACATGCAGATAAAACATACAGATAAATATATGTATGCATATCAATACATGCATATAAAAACATACATGCATATGAAAACATGTATGCATATGAAAACATGTATGCATATGAAAACATGTATATTAAAAATTTGCATGTATATAATGCATATGAAAACATACATGCATATAAAACATGCGTGCATATAAATACATGCATATAAAAAGTGCTCTTGGGCCCAGATCCTATTTGCTACTCCCAACGCAGCTACTAAAACCTTTGAATCCTTGAGTTTGTCTTGATGGTTCTACTTGAGTTGGGAACTAAGAATAAAACTAAGACCCCTGATTTCGTCTTGGCAATGGGGAACGGGTTGATGGGGGTCCAAGGAGAAAAATCAGGTTGGGATGATGGTGCCAGTTCTGCAGGCTGGCTGAAGGAGATCTGTAAGGTCCTAGGAGCCCTTCCATGTTGTCATTGGGCATTACTCCCTTCCGGTGAGGAGCATAGTGTTCCTGGAGGGACTGGGGTGGAGACTGTGGCTCCCTGCCAGGATAAGGCCCAAGATCAGGGTGTTCTGCTGGAAATGCCCCAGGGGTGTCACTGGTTCAGCATGTCCCTTTTCCAGGGTTTCTACTAAATACAGGGAGAACGCTGGTGAGAGTTTTGTACCATCCAGTTGTAGGGAGCTTATTGTATGCTCTGGTTTTTAAAAGTCTACCATTCTTTTCCTTGTTGATTGACTAACTGATCCTTGATTTTATGCTTGTACAAAATACAGTCGAGGTAGCTTATAGGTAAGAGCCGGTCTGATGCAGTGGTTTAAGTGTTGGTTTGGGATTCTGAAAGGCCAGGGTTCAAATCCTTCCTTAGTCATGGAAACCCACAGGGTGACCTTGGGCAAGCCATAGTCTCTCAAGTGGAAAGCAAGGCAAGCATTTAAATGAGTCTTGCCAAGAAAATTGCTTAAGTCATTCCCAGTTGACTCAAAGGAACTCACCAACATCAGGTTTATGGTTAGAACTCAAAATGTTGTAGTTTTGGTGTGGTCCTGTACAGCATTCCAGCTGCCTCTCCCTTTGGTTTTGCTTCCTTACCTGAAAGTTGGGCAGCATTCTGCCCCCATTGAATCTTAGCCTCGATTCCCATTACCCTTTAAACCACATTGCAAATCAGTTTGAACCAGTTCAAATGACCCTGGTTTCCAATTGAATCGATTCGTTGAAGCAATTCGGAGAGGGGGGCCACGCGCTAGACCCATTTAACCTGCATCTTTTTGACGTTAGTGTTTTCTGTGCCTTTTTGGATAAATCAATTCTGCACAAGTGTGAACCAGATGCAGATTGGAGTCCATTTAAATTTGCCTCTCGGCCAGCTGGAACAGGTCCATTTTGAACCAATTCATTTGTGAATGTGGACCACATGTGGGTTATTTTACAGGGGGAAAATGCATTTGGGGCAAATGTAGTGGGAACCATGCTCTGCTGTTGAGTTCGGATTGCCAATCGCCTTTTTTGTAAGTGGGAATGAGGCCTTAGAGTTACAGAATGCTAGAGTTGGAAGAGACCCCAAGGACCGTCCAATCCAACTCCCTTCTACCCTGCAGGAGACACAATCTGGATGACAGATGGCCATCCAGCCTCTGTTTCAAAACCTCCAAAGAAGCAGACTGCATCACACTCTGTAGCAATGCATTCCACCATTGAACACCTCTTACCATCCGGAAATGCTTCCTAATGTTTAGCAGGAATTGCATTTCCTGTCATTTGAAACCAGTGCCCAGTCTTTACTGGCCTTTGTCTGGGGTGTATGTGTGTGCTCCCCTTCTCCATTTGGATTTTTTTTGCTCAGCTGCGGTTAAAATATTTGCATGACTCCATTGACTCAGAGGTCATCCCTAGGGCATCTAAAAAAATTTTCTCAGTGTGAACTAAATGGGGCATAACCCACCTAACCCCAAGATCCTTCTCTACTGGTAGTGGGACACAGGCAGGAATGTGTGACTGCCTCTGTGTGTGTTCATGCACACAGTTTTTCACTCCCTTTCCACCCATGTGGGCCAGGCCATTGCATTACAGTGTATCGGAAGCAGCATCATGCAATTTCCAGTTAGCACTTTCAGCCAGGTTGGAGCCAAAACCAGGCTTGGGGAGTTGAAAGTGGGTGGGAAAGTTAAACCACCACATTTGCATGTTGTTTTCTAGCATTTGGGCCCAGAAAATTAAAGGAGTAAATGGAGATTTCCAAGGTGGGGTTCTTTCCCTGCCCCAACATAGACCTTGCAAAGGAAGAAGCTGGGTGGAAAGCCAGTTGCATTTCTCTCTGCTGACCCCACCCTCCATCTCACCAGCTTTAATAGGCATCACCTGCCATAGGTTAGGATTCAAGTCATCATCCTCCCTTCCCTTCTGAAAGAAGAAAATTTTCCATCATCGCCCCCAGACTGTGGAATGGCCTGCCGGATGAGATCCGTCTACTTACATCCTTAGACAGCTTTAAAAAGGCTGTTAAGACGGATCTCTTCCGGCAGGCCTTCCAAGAATAGAGAACCCGGCCTTAGAAGAATGTCTGGGAAAGATACTGCTGCTTCCACTGATTGTTTGCGGGTGTGATGCTGCTGACTTTTTGGTCAGTTTTTAACTTGTATGTTTGTTTGTGTATTTTTTGTTTTGTGCCTTTTTAAGGAGGGGAGGGTAGTAGGGATTTTATATGTTCTGTATTTTTAACTTTGTTAGCTGCCCCGATTGTTCTCAGAGGGGCGGGATACAAATAATTTATTATTATTATTATTATTATTATTATTATTATTATTAAAATGTCAAAGCCTGGTATACATTCCTTGGGAGGTTGCATCACAGCTTGGGTGCCAAAACTGATAAGGACCTGTCAAGTCTCATACACATCCATCACAGGTCAGACTGTAGGGGAACTGGGGGAGTGCCTTGCTTGTGAAATGCAAGGGTTTTTTGGCAGGACTGAAGAGGCCAGAAGCTGCAGCAGACCAAAGGCCTCTCCTGTATTTCATCTAATGGTCTGATCTCTTGGCCCCAGGCAGAACTCTCGCAGCTACATTCTGGATCCACCAGCATTCCCAAAACTGACTACTACTGCTACTACTACTACTACTACTCTTTCTTTCTTTCTTTCTTTCTTTCTTTCTTTCTTTCTTTCGTATGCCACTTTTCTTCCAGCTATACTAGGATGCTGGATCCCACATCCACCCACCCAGCTATAGGTTGTTGTCAGTGGGGCAAGAAGGCAGTCCTGGAGAAGCCTTTGATTGATCTGGCTAGTGATGGCACAGAATGCTGGATGAGAAAGGCCTTCAGTCTCTCCAGCTTCTGTACTAAAGCTGGCACCTAGATCAAACTCTTCTGTTCTAAAGATGGTAGCTACGTCAAGGAATGCTGTAGTGCAGGGGTTTCCAACCATTTTGACTCACAGAGCCCCTATTTCTATAGTGGAGCCCCTAAGAGGCCTACCATGTGTCTTATATGTTAATAGTGTTTAGAAGTATATATAAGAATATATTCTTATTCTTTAATTTTGTTTGATTTTTATTTCTTTCATTTTCCTGGAGCGGCCACAGAGCCCTATGGGATCCTCAGAGCACAGGCTGGGAACCCCTGCCCTAGTGCTTTAGTCAAAGAACGGGTAACCTCAGAAACATGATGGGCCCTGCAGTCCTCACTCCAGGGCAACTGTGACCTATCCCACTGTGTGGATTGATCATGGCTGGGCAGTAGAACCATGCTTTGCCTCCATACGGTCACGGGTTCAATCCTTGGCACCGCCAGTTTAAAAAAAGATTCTTGTATAATAGGGTCGGGGAAAAATAACCTCAGCCCTTGCTTGTTGGAGGAGACAATCCTGGAAAGCAAAAGGCAGCCGGGTCTAAATCAGCATAAAAGAGCTGATAGTCTTCCTTGAATTGGATTGACTTAATGAACTGTCTCCTAGTCAGTTTTTGACTGTTAACAGCCTTTAATGGAGCTTTAGCTGGGTAGATTAAGGAGTAATCCCTTTTGTGACATCAGTCAGAAGCTCTATTGGAGGTGAGGCAGACGGGCACCCCGTGGAGAGCTTCACCCCTAATCCTTCCTCTGTCAAAAAGTTCATTTCTTCTGGAAGTCTTCCATGTCAGAGCATTGTTCTTCTTCTCCCACCTCTGCCCTTTGTATATTAAGGGAACTGGGATATTTGGGAGCTTTTGGTCCCATCAGATGGAAGCAAGAGGAGGCTTTGAATTGGGTTCCAGTACTCAGGACAGGAGGCCACTGTTAAAACTTAATATGGAGAAACAGAATGGTTCCCAATTGGCAAAGGAGTCAGGCAGTGGTGCATTTTATCACCATGCTTGTTCAACTTGTGTGCAGAAAACATCATACAAAGAACAGGCTTAGGAGTTTATCACACGAAGGAGATTGGAAGCTTATCCCATGAATATCCCTGAAAAATCTCGTAATTACACAAAACGATTTCACACGACTTTGCACAAAACCCGTCATTCAAGTGGTCACACCAAAGCATCAATGTGCATCTTTTTTACTTTTGGGATTTCAGCGACAATGCATTTCTGATATCATTTTATTTGTGCCATTGTGTATGATAATGATTTGCGCAATTACTCACCATTTCTGCTTTATTTGTGGGATGCTTTAAATGTGCTTTAATCTCTCTTTAATGCTGAAACTAGCCCCAGTGTGATAAACTCCTTAGAGTTGGAAAAAAGAAGAGTAAAGATAGGAAGAAGAAATATCAACAATTTAAGATATGAGGATGACATACGACTACTGTAAAACAGCATGGTCTTGGAACAAGTACTAAGGAAGGTCAAGGAAGAAAGTGCAAAGGCAGGCTTGCTACTGAACATACGGAAAACAAAAATGACCACAGAGGACCAACTTAGACAATCAGGAAATTGAAATGGTTAAAGATTTCTCATACCTTGGATCAAACATTGATCAGAACAGAGAAGAATACTAGGAATGGGAAGGGGAGCTATAATGGAACTACACAAGATCTTAAAGAGCAAAGATATACAATTGAGCACCCAAGTATTCCCCATTACCATGTACAGATGTGAGAGATGGATGGTGAAGAAAGCAGATAGGAAGATCTATTCATTTGAGATGAGGTGCTGGAGAAGAGTGCTGAGGGTACCATGGACAGCTAAAAAGGCAAATGGGTCCTAGAACAAATCAGGCCTGAACTCTCCCTGGAAGCCAGGATGGTTAAATCAAGTCTGTCGTACTTTGGCCATATCACGAGAAGGCAGGACTCACTGAAAAAGACAATGATGTTGGGAAAGGTCGAGGGTAGCCTAGAAAGAGGAAGACCTCATGCCAGATAGCTAGACTCATTGAGGGAGGTCACGATCATGAATCTACAAGACTTAAGCAGAATGGTGGAAGGCGGGGGGGGGGGGGGGGGGGGGGGGGGGGGGGGGGGGTCATGGAGATGTCTCATACTGAGGATTGCCATGGCTTAAGGTCGAGTCAAGAGCAGCAACAAGGTCCCAGCTAGACTGCTGCCACACTGCATAATTAATACAGTTTGACACCACTTTAACTGTCATGGCTTCATCCTATGGAATCCTAGGATCACTAGTTTGTTATGACACCAGAGCTCTCTGACACGGAAGTCCCAATATTTCGCAAAACTACAAATCCCAGGATTCCATAGCATTGAGCCATGGCAGTTAAAGTGGCATCAAACTGCATTGTTTCTGCAGTGCAGATGAAGTCACTGAGCATTCTGAAACGTTTGTTCCAATGGCCCCATTGATAACCCACTCTTGGCTCCAGGGAGAGGTAGATCAATGTTTTTCCTGGGAGCAAATATGGAATGATGATTCTTAGGATGGCTCAGGCAGTGAATGCAAGGCAGCACACCTTTAATGTCTGGAGGGGGCTGTGGGTATGAGCTCCAAAGCAAAGAGCAGAGTCAGTCTGCTCTAGATCATCTAGATGTCTGAAGAAAAATAAATCATCTTTATGTACATCTGCATCTCTTTCTCGGAGCTTGGGAAAAGCTCTTCTGTAGGCACTGCTACTGTACTGTACACTGTTGGATCACCAAACCCATATCTTCCCACATGAACTTGCCTGGCTCTTATAATCTTTGGGGAAAGTTTACTGCAACTCAAATTGATTGATTTTAAAAGTTTTTATTAAAACTATTTCTCTCCTTCCCTGTATCTGAAAATCTCAGGCGGCATCTGCACTGCAGAAATAATGCGATTTAACACCACTTTAACTGCCATGGCTCAATGCTGTGGAATTAGATTTAGCCTTCTCAGTCAGATTGCTCTGGTGCCATAACAAACAACAAATCCCAGGCTTCCATAGCATTGTGTCATGATGGCTGAAGCAATGTCAAATCACCTAAGTTCTGCAGTGCAGATGCAGCCTTCAGATGGAGCAGGGAGTACAGACAATAAAAGCAGGTTTAAAACAATGCAACATAGCTGAAAATCCATAAAACAAAATACGGCGGGTCCTTGATATCTGGGATTTGGTTCCAGGGTGCGCGCGCGCACACACACACACACACACACACACACACACCGTGGATACCAAAATCTGTGGATGCTCAAGTCCCATTATATGCATCCACAGATTTTGGTATCCATGGTGTGAAATGGCAAAATCAAGGTTTGCTTTTTTGGAATGTGTATAATTTTTGAATATTTTCAAGCCACGTATACAGAGGACCGAGTGTGGAACAGAATTCTCTGCTCATTCCGGTGGATCTCAAAAGCATCAAACTCTTAGGACTGGATTTATCCAGGCTATTGAGAGAGAATAAAAGATCTCGCAGTGATTCTGGGAGAGTTAAGAGTCTCTTTGCTGAAGGATCTGACCACATCCCTCATTCAGTGCCATCTGCCTGTGTCCAAAATGCACAGCGCTATGGTCCGTGGCTGTTGGTTTAATTCCAAGAGTTGGCTTGGTTGCCACCTGTTGAGCAAGAAAGCTGTTTGCTCACAGAGGTACAAATTGTGAGGGAGCTTGAAACAGATCTGGGAAAACAGTTCTTGGAAGGATGAGCAGATGGCTGGCAGAAAATGAATTCTGTTGGGGTTTGCTAATGTAATCCAGGCTAGCCATTTAAAATCACCTAGGTCAGAGGGGAGCTGACCTCAGGGGCCTTTTTATAGTTACAGCATATAACCAAACCCAGTTTGTTGCAGCGGTTCACGTGTTGGACCAGGGTTTCAGAGATCTATTTGTATTTGATTTTGTTTATACCTTGCCTTTGCCTGTCAGGAATTAAACTGACCAGCCAAAAAAATGTAAAATGATACAGAGGATGCAAAAAATGAATTTCAAATGTAATTAAGCTGCCTATAATATTAAACAATCTTAAGGCAATCATTAATAAGATAAATCAGATAAAAAGTAGTACTGCACACGATTAAATGGGCTTTCTTAAAGTCCATTGCCTATTGATGGAAAAGCAGACTAGAAAAGGCCCAAGTTGTCTAACTTAAGACTCTTCTAGATGGAGCAGATATATCAGGAGGTTTTGGTATTTGTTGCTTTAGTTCTCAGGTTTTTTAAAAAAATCCAGATTATGTTTTAGTTGTTCTGGACAGCAGTTCTGACAATTCATGGCACCAGCTGCAACATTATGTTCCCACTTTCAAGTGAGTTTCTTTTTCATAGCAGAAGAATGAAACCTACCCACTCACTATCCTGATTTGGCAGGGATAGCCCCAATTAATCCTCTGTTTTCCCACTTTTTTAGCTTCTCAAATGTCCCAGTTTCTCTCTCTTCCTTCCACATTCGCCCTTTGTCTTCATCTTACTTCCATTGCTGCAAACTGAGTTGAGAGTGCAAGGTATTTTGCGTTCAGTTAGCTCAGTGCGGGAGTAGAAGAGGAATCTTTCCCTTCCCAGTAGACTCAGGCAAAAGCAAACTGCTGCAGTCTCTCCTAGGAAAGTCATTAATAACTGTGGACCATCTTGACCACGTTCTGTTGTTGCTTGGCCATATGTGTTCTGGTTTTCATCTGTTAAATGTTGGAGTATGTAATAAAGTATCTTTGGGTCATTTTACTTAAAATAGTTTTTAGAAGTATTATGCATCTAAGTGGATCTAGGTTCTAATCTCCACTTGATAAATTCACTGGGGGACTGTGGCCAGGTCTCTTTCACATAGTCTTATCTACTTTATTGGGTTGTCCGTTCCTCTGCATCTTTAGTTTCTTTTAAGAAACAATTAAAAACGCATCTATTCCAGCTGGCTTTTTCACTCTAGGTAATAGTGTTCTTTCTCTGCTCCTTGTTGTTGTTTTTCGACCCCGGATTAGTGCAATATATTGTCTTTTTCTCGCCCCTAGTGAATTGTGATTTGTATAGATTCCCGTTCCTACCGCTAGTAATGATGTTTTTAAACTTTTTATATTGTGATGTTTTATCTGTATTTTATTGTTTCTTGTCTTGTAAGCCACCTTGATCATGCAATTGGAAAGGCGGGATATAAATAAAAATTATTATTATTATTATTATTATTATTAAAAAAGATAAAACTAGGCTATCTGATGTGGGGGGCCAGCATTTATTCCCCTAATGAACTAGGGACTGATTCAGATATTGATCTAAGGACTGATACTGATACTGATCAGGGACTGATATTTGTGCCCATGGGCTACAACTGTTTTTCCCCATGGCAGTTCACTGCAGACTGCAGCTGATGGCTCATGAGTTTGCATCAGTCCATGGACAGCCATTGAAATAACCTTGCTTTAGCCTTTCTGTTAGGACCTGGGAGGATGTATTCTGTGGGTTCACTCTCCAGCTGCAAACAGGATTTTTACAAAAGTATGTAAAACAGGCAGGGAATATTTAGTATTCTTAATCCTTGTGGTTCTGGCTGTCTTTCCAGAGGATCTACTACCTTTCCTTGGAGTTCTACATGGGCCGGACTTTGCAGAACACTATGATCAACCTGGGGCTGCAGAACGCCTGTGACGAGGCCATTTATCAGGTAAGTGAACGCTCAAGAAGGTTTTGGCAAACCTTATGGAAAGTTCCTCTTTTAGACCATTGACTCTCCAAATTCCCCATCAGCCTAGTCATCCTGGCTGGGGGATTTTGGGATCTCCAATCCACAAAGCTCACTTTTATAAGCTCTGGGCTTCCTATACATGCAGCCTGACAAGCTGAGTGGACAAAATTAACATTTTGCAGTGACTTCTTTCCCTGGTCGCTGTCAGTATAGAAAATACACAGAGCCTTAAAAGCATAGAGTTGGAAGGGATCCCAAAGGCCTGCTAGTCCAACCCTGCCAGCACAGACATCCACCATTAAAGCATCTCTTACCAGATAGCTCTCCAACCCTTTGCTTTAAATCATTCTCCAACAAACACAATTGTCTTAAGGTCACCATGGAGAAGTTTTGGAGTAAGTGGCTTTCAGTCCTTGTGAATCCATTGTGACTGGTTTTCAGCTGAATCAATGCAGAGGAGGGTGGTGGATATCTACAGGGCTTCAGGATGGGTGACCATGAGCCCAGAATATTCCTCAGAGTCCTAGGCAGCATGCTCTTGTGGCTGGTGGGCATGAAATCATTTCCTGAGCAGATGAATTAATCTGGAAAGAGTTCTTAGATGGGCACATGGCTTGGAAAATCCACAGTTAGGTGAGCTGGAATGTACAAGGCCTAATTTTCACCCTCATGTTTTTGGGTAGGGGCTGTATTGACTCCAAATTGGACAGAAATCTGCTGATTTTTGCAACTGGAACTGAAAGTCCATGCTTTCCTGGAATGTTTTGGAGAGTTCTTTGGGTGGTCTTGGGTTAAGGGTGAACCATCACACCTCCATGTAGTGGCAAGTAGTGGCAAGCGGTTATTTAGAGGCTGTAAAAAAAATCCAAAAATATTTGGGCAATGCAGGGACTTTTGAAAAGGTCATGGTTTGAGTTTACACTAGGGCTCCAGGAGACCAGGGTTCAAGTCCCTGCTGGTCCACAGAAACCCACTGGGTGACCTTGGGCCAGATACACTTTCTCATGGCAAATTCCATTGGAAGAAATCTCACCATGAAAGACCCTTTTAAAAGAGGCAGCTAGTGTGGTGCTTTGAGTGTTGGACTAGGTCTCTGAGAGACCATAGTTCAAATCCTCACTCATCCATAGAAACCAACTGCACCTTGGACAAAGTCACACTCTCTTTGCCTCGGAGGAAGGCAATGGCAAACCTTCTCCAAAGAAATCTTGCCAGGAAATCCCTTAGAAATCCTTGGTTTAGTGGTTTGTGTGTTGGACTTGGGAGCTCCAAGAGACCAGGTTTTGAATCTCTGTTTAGCCATTGGTAACCCATTGGGTGACTGTGGACAAGTCACAGTCTCTCAGCCTCAGAGGTGGGCAATGACAAACCATCTCTGAACAAATCTTGGTCAGAAACTCCCATAAATAAGAGTTTTGCAATGGCAAACCTTCTCTGAACATTGCCAAGAAACTCCCACCTGAGTGTCTCCATAAGGCAGAAACAACCTGAACAGCAAATCTAGCACAAATGCACCTCAGTCTCAGTAAGGAGGGGGCATCACCCTGTTTTAGTTGGTATCACCCACCTGCTTTTCAGTCTGTCTTGTCTTGGTAGCAGTGAGAGCTAGAAACCTGGCTTGTTATAAAATTTAAAGTGAAACAACTTGGACTGTTAGACTGTTCAGCTTCCATGCAGAATCTCTGATTCTTTGTGAAAGTAATGACGGTGCCTTTGCAAATGCTTTTCTTTCTGTTTCTTGTGCAGACAAGAAGAAAGTGCTCCTGCAGGGTCAGAGAAGACTGGATGTGCAAGCTAATGGGAGCTTGCATTGATCGCTAAAATAGCTGAACAGGACATTGTGGTTGTCCAAGTTGCATTTGCAATAAGGGTTTCCTGAAAAGTGACTTCAGTTTCCCCTTTATGGAGTGGAAGAAATAGATAGGAGGGGTGAATCAGATGTCACCTTCACAGCTGGAAGCTATGTCCATGTTGGCATAACACAGAAAAGTATGTTTTGCAAATCTGGCATGGTGTGGATCATGTTCCATGACAGACTTGGGTAATTCCAAGCTGTTCTGGAAAGTTCCCAATGTTGCCAATTACTTGGAAGGTCAGACCTGTCAGAACCAGCTCAAACAGTGTGAGCTTTGTTCTGTGTGACTCTTCTGTTGCCAAGAAGGAATAGCGGAAGCATCAGCCACTAATAGAGACTTTTGGGGTTGACTGAATTCTTCTGTACTTTGGTTCTCCTGTTTGCAGTTAGGTTTTCTTTCTGTTACCAGCATCTGCATAGATAGACCAGTTCTCTCCAAACTGTGCATCATCTCCCAGGACAGATCCTACTCTTTTGGGATGGCTCTGCACTTGCATGCTGTGAATGCTGCAAATTTCCAAGTCCTGAAATCTGACCCTGAGTTCTCATCTTCATAGCTTCCTAATGTCTCGGTTTGGCAGGGGCAGTCTCAATTAATCCCATTATGCCACTTCTTCAGCTACTTTTTAAAATATCCTCATTGCTATGGAAACCTGAGATCTGAAGTTTGTAATGGCATCAACAGTACTCTGACAGAGAAGGCTCAATATCTCACAAAACTATTCATCCTAGAATTCCACAGCATTGAGCCATGGCAGTTAAAGTGGTGCCAAACTGCATTATTTCTGTAGTGCAGATGCAGCCCCAGTTTGTCTTTTGTCCTGCCACTTTCCCCCTTTGCCCTCACCTTAGTTCACTTGGAGCATACTGAGGTCAAAGTGCAAAAGTAGTAGTTTGCATGCAGTTAACTCAGCAGAAGGGAGAGAAAAGACAGAATCTTGTCCTTTCCAGTATATTTAAACAAAAGCAAGCTGCTGCAACTTCTCCTCTCTTGTCTGCTCTTCCTTATTAATAACTTTGGCCAACTGGAGCATGTTCTGATGTTGGTTGGCCACACATATGCTGGTTTTAATCTGTGAAATATGGGATAATAGAACCAGAATGGTGTAGTGGTTTGAGCACTGGACAATGGAGTTTATCAGACAAGGGAAATTGGAAGTATAATCCGATGGCAATCTGAATGCAATCACGGGATTTAACATTATTGCGTGATAACCCACTACACACAAATTCAGACAATGGGAAATCAGTCCAAGTGCAATCATGTTGTTTCACATTATTGCGTGATAGACTGCCACACGCAAATTCGGGCAATGGCATGCTATTTTTGGGCAATGGGGAGCCAGTTTGAATGCAATGCACATTCACATAATTGCGCTAAACTAGCGACTTTAAGTGAATGCATTCTGGCCCCACTTTCTTTTCATTCGAATTTAAGAGAAATTCCTCCTGTTTGATAAACTCCAGAGACTCTGGAGAACAGAGTTCGAATCTTGGCTCCGCCATGGGTGACTTTGGGCAAGTTACACTCTATCAGCCTCAGAGGATGGCAGACCCCCTCTGCAGAAACCTGCCAAGAAAACCCTGTGATAGGTTTGCCTTAGGATCATGATAAATTGGAAATGACTTGAAGGCACACAACAATGACAACAATGCCTCTTTATAGTTGGGTTCCTTCTCCTTCTGTAATGGCAGAAACCCAGAGCCTCTTCTTTCTTTTCATGTTGTCCTGCAGCTTGGATTGGACATAGAAGAGCTGGAGGAGATTGAAGAAGATGCCGGCCTGGGCAATGGAGGCTTGGGCAGACTTGCAGGTAAGTGTGGGTTGAGAAGAGGATGGTCTGACCTGTGTCTCCTCTTGACCCTTGTGGTCTCTTCCAACCCTGTGATTCTATGATTCTGCATCTGCATTGCAGAGATAATGCATTTTCACACCTTTAGCTGCTATGGCTCAATGCTATGAAATTCTCGAATTTTTCATTTTGCAAGATATTTCTCCTTCCCTGTCAGAAACTTCTAGTGCCCCACCAAACTAAATACCCCAGAATTCCATAATATGGAGCCATGGAAGTTAAAATGGTGCCAGACTGCTTTATTTTTGCAATGTGGCAGCAGCCTAGGACAGCCAGAAGGATGAGGCACCTCTTTCAGCCGAAGAGCTGGAGGAGAACTAAACGGACCACATGCCTGGATGGGCAAGACCAAAAGTAAAAGGTGCAGAGCACAAATACCAGTATATCCAGTAGCTAAGGCTGCATCTACACTGTAGAAATACAACGGGGACTTGTTATCTGTTGGGGTTTGGTTCCAGGATCCCCCGTGGATAACAAGATCTGTGGATGGTCAGTTAAATATAATGGCAGAACAAAATAGAGCCCCTTATATAAAATGGAAAATTAAAGTTTGCTATTTGGAATTTATACTTTTCTGCAATATTTTCAAGCCGTGGATGCTTGAAACCATGGATAAAAAATCCATGGATAAGGAGGGTCAAATGTAATGCAGTTATGACACCACATTAACTGCCATGACTCCATCCTACAGAATCCTGGAATTTGTAGCTTTGTCAAGCACTAGCACTTTTTGGCAGAGAAAGCTAGATAACATTGTAAAAACTACAAATGCCAGGATTCCATAGGATGGAGCTACAGCATTTAAAGAGGTGTCAAGCTGCATTATTTCTACAGTGTAGATGCACCCTAAGGCTGAGAGAGGCATTTCTGGAGGCAGTGTACAAAAGCTTGAAATCTACCAAATGATGGTCTTTTTTGGGCAGTAGGTATGGCTCTCTGTGGAAGTCCAAAATGTGTGGTTTAAGATCCCAGGAGGACTAGATTTGGCCCCAAGGACTGAAGTTCTAGCCGTCTTGTGCCTGGCTTCAGTTTCTTGAATGAAAGCAGGAAGTGACTAAGTATATCTCTGGATCCTAGCCAACCTCCCGTATTGTTATGGTTTCAGGTGTAGCCGTTCCTTATAACAAGAGCATATAAAATTTGTCCCTAAGGGCTGAGTGCAACCTTCCAAGGCTGCTTTTGCAACCTTCAAGTTCTCCGCACTCCCCAGGACACCTTTTTTTCCTGGTGAAAAACAATTAATTAATTGTAACAAATAACAAATAAAGTAACAAATAAAAATAAAGTCATGCAATGGTACAAAAGCTTGAAAGCTACTGATCACGTTTTTATGGATTAATTGTACAATTGCAATAATTTTTTAAATTGTACAACTGCAGGAATTTTGTACAGTTGCATTGAATTAAAAACCCTATTGACTGTGTGTGTGAACTGCCTTTCCTAGAAGCCTCCAGGAAGCTGCAGGTCTCCCCTGTATTTTGTAACATTAAAAAAATACCTCTTTTTCAAAACTAGATATGAGCGGTATCTATGCTGCAGAATTAATGCAGTTTATCACTGCTTTAACTGCCATGCCTCAATGCAATGGAATTCTGGAATTTGTAGTTTTGTGAGCTATTTCGCCTTCACTGTTAGAGTGCTCTGGTGCCACAGGAAACTACAAATCCAAGGATTTCATAGGATGGAGCCATGGCACTTAAAGTGGTGTCAAACTACATTATTTCTGCAGTGTAGATGTAGCCTGTGTTGAGTTTTGATCACAATGAAAGCGCAGATCGCTTCCAACTATGCCTCTCTTTCCACAGCCTGCTTCCTAGATTCAATGGCCACCCTTGGGCTTGCAGCCTATGGCTACGGGATACGCTATGAGTATGGCATCTTCAACCAGAAGATCAGAGACGGATGGCAGGTAACTGTGAAGCCTGAATGGAGATGAACCTAAATGAGTATGGAAGGCAAGAGTTAGGGATGTAGCTTAGCTCCTGTCAGGCCAAAAGTACAACTGGACCTCCCAAGCATGACTGTCAGCGCATGGGCTGAGAGTGAGACCAACAGTAGCAGAAGGACCCCATGGGACCATAGCGGTCCATAAACAGAGCTCCTCACTGTCCAATTGTCACCTTTTGTCCTACATAAAAATATATCTAGCTTCATAGAGATTTACTCATGGATACCCATCAATTCTGTTGCATGTGGGCCATGCTGCTTGGAAAAAGAGGCATGATCTGATATTGGAGGATCAGAAAAAAGTGACAGAAAAAGAATGCATCTGTACTGTTTATTGGCTAGGCAATGAAAAAGGTTTACAAGTGCAAAAGAATGGACCTTCTCTAGCTTTTTGTTGGAGTGAGATGTCATCTCAGTTTTGCTGCACAACTAAAATTCTTTGTGAAACCCACAAATCCCAAAAGACCACACTAGGGAGTCGTTCAGGCATCATATTTTTTAGTGCCATGATAACAATAATGTCACTAATGTATTTTGGGTTTGTTATTCACACTATGGAACCACTTCGATGCACATTTCTGCAAGTTCAGTTGCTCACATTTGCAAGCACTCGAATGAAGATGGTGTCGACGATGCGAACGCATACAGAACACATTCAAGGCAAGCAGAGTTTTATCCCAAGTCTGTTTGGGTCAGTTCGCATTAGTTATTCACACTGCTGACAATGAAAATCTTTTAAGAAAACTTGGGGGACACCCCCCCTCCCGATATCAATTATCCCAGATTAATTAGGTTTTTTGGCAGAAAGAGATTCATCCTGGATTATTTTTGCCATCTGAATAATCCTAAAGAAGAAGTTGTAACCCTGGGCTGACATTATTCTTACAAAGACTTCTTAAGGTATGGGGACATTAAAAAGAACCATGATACCCATGTAAAGTCTGAAGTGGGACAGTCCGTTTTTGACCACCTCATTGAAAAGTTTATGGGAAAGGGAGAGAGATGTGGGGTGAGCCAGGCTGTTGTGACTCCTCTGTCTTTCAAAAGCTTCCAACAATTAATGGAGAAGAGTCTGGTGAAAGGATAACCCCAGAGAGATTACAGAGTGCAGCTGGATTGGCTCCTGCCTGTTAGGTTGATAAGAGTGGCTTCTCTGGCATGGTGCTGTTGCATCATTTCCAAACACACTTGTTGTGCCAGGGAATCCTGAGGGGCAAAGGGCAGGTTATCGCTTGTTGGGCTGGAGGAGAGGAGAGAAGTTTGCTTCCCTAAGGCCCTATGCAAAACGTGCTTTTCAGGCAAAGGGATCTTGGAGCACCGGTGAGACTGACTGTGCCAAAGACGTTGTTGCATAAGCTTTCATAGACTTGGGAGTTTATCACACTGGGGCTAGCTTTGGCATTAAAGAGAGATTAAAGCACATTTAAAGTATCCCACAAATAGAGCGAAAATGGAAAGTAATTGTGGGAAAGATTATCACACACAATTACACAAATAAAGTGATATCGGAAATGCAATGCTGCTGAAATCTCAAAAGTAAAAATATGTGTTAATGCTTCTTTGTGACCACTTTAATTGCGGGTTTTGTGCGATGTTGTGTGAAATCGTTTCACGTAATTACATGATTTTTCAAGGATATTCACAGGATAAACTCCCGATCTCCTTCGTGTGATAAACTGTTAGGTCTACTTTCATGCATCTGAGGAAGTAGACCAAGTCTCCGAAAGCTTATGCCACAACTTCTTTCACACAGTTAGCCTCCCAGGATCCGTTTGCATACTGATTTTCCAGACTAACACAGCTACTTCTCTGAATTCTTGCTTATCACGCAATACTAATTGGACTTTGGAAAAGGGGATGGTGCTGCTCTGCCTTGGTCTAGTGGTTCTCATACAGTTCCTTTCATACAGTTCCACTGCAATTCCCAGGATTCCTTGTCGCTGGCTATGCTGACTAGGGCTGATGGGAGTTGCAGTTCCACATACTTTACAGAGCCAAATACTGTCCACTGCTGCTTTAGCAGTCAAGTTCTTCTTGTTCCTAGGTTTGTGGTAACTTTACTTTTTTGCAAGCTGGGAATATGTTGAAAGGTGCAATGTAACAAGGCCAATGCGATTTTAGGCTGCATCAATAGAAGTATCGTATCTAGATCCAGGGAAGTAATAGTGCCACTATATTCTGCTCTGGTCAGGCCCCACCTGGAATATTGTGTCCAGTTCTGGGCGCCACAATTCAAAAAGGACATAGAGAAACTGAAGCGTGTCCAAAGGAGGGCAACAAAAATGGTGAAGGGTCTGGAAACCTTGCCCTATGAGGAACGACTCAGGGAGCTGGGGATGTTTAGCCTGGAGAAGAGAAGGTTAAGAGGTGATATGATAGCCCTATTTAAATACTTGAAGGGATGTCATATTGAGGAGGGAGCAAACTTGTTTTCTGCTGCTCCAGAGACTAGGACCCGGAGCAATGGATGCAAGCTACAGGAAAAGAGATTCCACCTCAACATTAGGAGGAATTTCCTGACAGTAAGGGCTGTTCCACAGTGGAACACACTTCCTCGGAGTGTAGTGGAGTCTCCCTCCTTGGAGGTCTTCAAACAGAGGCTGGATGGCCATCTGTCGACGATGCTTTGATCTGGATTTCCTGCATGGCAGGGGACTGGATGGCCCTTGCGGTCTCTTCCAACTCTATGATTCTATGATTCTATGTAACTCCTTTGCTATGTAAATATAAGTAAATATTTGCTTAGACAAACCAAATAGCATGGGAAGCTGCTTTATACCCAGTGGCAGGTAGTGCCTACCTTATCTGTACCGTGGTCTATCTGTTCCGTAGTCTGAATGTTAAAAATATATTTCCAAGTTGGCAACCTGTTTGGAGGAAAGGATAGCTTTCAGCATCTTGGATGACCTCCTGTACAGTTCAGATTAAAATGTGAAGCGGATTCAGTGCCCCACTGACATGGAATCCATATTGCGGGGCATAGGAGAGGAGACACATCTCAGGCAGCTGAAGAGATGGCTTTTTATTACTTAAAGGTACAGTGGTCCCTTGTTATCTGCTGGGGTTTGGTTCCAGGATCCCCCGTGGATAACAAAATCCATGGATGCTCAAGTCCCATTAAACAAAATGCCGTAGCAAAATGGTGTCCCTTACATCAGATGGCAAAATCAAGTTTTGCTTTTTGGAATTTATACTTTTTTGGAATATTTTCAAGCTGTAAATGCTTAAGTACAAAAACACCTGGCGGGGACAACACCTTGGGAACCACTGTGGGGGGAAGATGTTTTATTTGGCCAAGCAGTACTGGCCACGGTTTCAGGGTGTCCCTAGATGGGTCACACCACCTTCCCAGTTATACCCCGCAGTTTGGAGGAGTTTTCCCTGTTTTAAAGATTAAATCTCTCTCCTAAGACTCTGTTACTGGCAGGGAGAGGCAGAAGCTAAAATGTGCATAGCAATGTAGGCCTCTGAGAATACCTCTGACATTGAATTTGGCCCACCAACTAAAATAGGTTGCCCACCATGCAATAAAGGGTCCGCAGCCGCCTCTTTCAGAGTATGCCAATATGACATGCCCTTTTCTGCCCACAGGGGTCCTGGCGCTGCCCTACGACACCCCTATTCCTGGCTACATGAACAACATGTCAATACCATGAGGCTGTGGTCCTGCTCGGGCTCCCATGATTTCAACCTCAAGGACGTAAGCAGGGGCAATGGTTTGCATTTCTGTAGCTATAGAAAAAATGTCTGGAAAACAGCTGCCTGTTTGATTGGTTGATTATTGGTCCCATTGGTCCCAAAGGCAACCAATGAGTTAGCTGCAGTGCCAGCTGGTACCTTCCATGGCAATGAGGTGGTGAATCTGCTCCAATTTTAGTTGGGACTATTAAGGAGCTAAGGGGCCAGCATGGTGTAAATGTTTAGCATTGGAGACCAGAGTTCAAAACCCCGTTGGGCATGGAAACCTACTGGGTGACCTTGGGGAAGTCACACTCTGTCAGCCTCACAATGGCAACCCTTCCCCCGAAGAAACTTGCCAAACCCTACGATAAGTTTGCCTTATGGTTGCCATCAGTTGGAAACAACTTCAGGTGCACAACAACAACAGAACAGGTTGAGTGCTTTGGGTAGCTCCATAAAGTTCGGAATAAAGCACAGAACAGATGAGTGCCCCAAGGACATGCAAGCCACTAGTTGCCACAGGGGCAGCCATGGAATGACCACAAAATCAGGGATGGAGATGCCATGGCCCTTTGGATGTGAAATAAATAAATAAATAAAACAGTTATTTTTCCTTTAAAAATATTTTATTTAATTTTATTGTCCCAATGTCATTTAGAAGATGTGGGTATTTCATTTCAGTGCACACTGGGTCAGGTTTGTGAGCGTGACATTCAGAAGGGGTATTTCCTCTACTAAAAACTGGCCATGTGCTCCAAGTGAATTATTGGTATCACTCAAATTACCTGGACAGAACTTGAAAAAGGTACTTTTAGGACTGCGGCTCCCAGAATCCCCCAATCAGCATGGTCTGTGAGTTGTCATCCACTGGCCATGCTATAATTTCTTAGCTGGGGCTGGTGGGGTGGATTTGGGAAGGGTCTGTGCCACAGTTTGTGCAAAGGTGTAAGCAATGTTTGAAAGCTGTCTTGGGTTTTGGGATCCTGATATTCATTTATTCATTTAAATGTATATCCCTTACCTTCCATAAGAGGCCCAAGGTGCTCACTTCATAGATTAAACTAAAGGCCATCCAAACCAGTTTTACCAGCAAGAAGTCACAATCGAAGTACCCTGACAGATGACCATCCAGCCTCTGTTTTAAAAACTCCAAAGAAGGCGATTCCACTGCTCTCCGAGAGTGTCTTCCATTGTCAAACATCTCTTACTGCAGGAAGTTTCTCTAGGGTTAAGCAGAATCTATTTTCTTTTAGCTTGATCCATTGCTCTTTGTTCAGTTTCTGGAGCAGCAGAAAACAGCTTACTCCATTCCAGCGTAACATCCTTCAAATATTTAAATAGCTATCATGCCACCTCTTAACCTTCTCTTAAGGCTAAGGATACCAGTTCCTTTAGTTGCTCCCATCAGAACCCGGTGGTTTCCAGGACTTTCACCATTTTGGTCACCTTCCTCTCTGGTCATGTTCCAGCTGGCCATATCCTTCTTGAATTGCAGTGCCTGCATAATGAATCAGAACTTGCCACCCTCTCGGTTCAAAAACTGATGATCCCATAATCCTGTGGTTGTTGACATGGTGTTTTTTTCCTCTCCCTCCTTCCCTTATTAACGTTGGATTACATCCAGGCTGTGTGGACAGAAACTTGGCTGAAAACATCTCCCGCGTCCTCTACCCAAATGATAACGTAAGTTCCTGAGAAATGGGGCTCCATGCTCCTCGAGGAGGTATGTGTGGATGTGTTTGTGCACATGTATACACAGAAGAGAATCTTCTGACATATTTTACTGTCCAAAGCACATATTCTGATAGCATTCAGAACCAAACATGGAAGCAATCTGACTCTTTGTGGAAAGCTCATGACCCGGAGAACTGTTTGCCTGGTGAAAAACGCTAATAAAAAACTGGGACTGGCTTTTTATTGTGGAATGGTGGCTGGAGGGAGAGGCTAACAGCACACTTGAAAATATTTGCAGCCAGAAGGACAAAAAGGTGTTCTATCCAAATAGTTAATAGTAAAATTGTATCGCTTTATATTACTAATATATTACTATATATACATTATATACAGTGGGGTTTGGTTCCATGATCCCCTGTGGATGCCAGAATCTGGGATGTTCAGGTCCCATTAGATACAGTGGCATAGTAAAATTGGTTTCACTTATATAAAAGAAGATAATATGCCACAGTTTGAGGATATATGGAAAAGAAGGATTAGGGAAGAAAAAGAGTTACTAGGAAAGGTTTGCAAGATTCTTTTGGAGAACCAATTTTGTATAAAGAAATGTTTTATAGGTATGTGGGGGAAAGATCTGAAGATAAATACTGAAGACCTAATGTTTTGGATCTTTCAGATAATTTAAATTAAAAATATAAAGATTAGAGATCAATAACTAAATTTAATTAGCAAGTAGTATAAAGTCCCACATTAGATTGCAATGATAAATAAAAAACGTTCTTCAAATTGCTGACATGGATGTGGGCAAAAAGGAACATACTGTATATTCCTATGTGGTGGGAGTGCCCCTATATACAAAAGGTTTGGTTAGAGGTTATACAAGAGATGAACAAAATGATGGGAAGAAACCTCCAATTTGATAATGAGAATTGTTTAACTTTGAATCTGAGAAAATTCTGATTGGATAAAACAGAAGATTACATAATAAAACCTTTAAGAGCAGTACGTTCTGTAATAGCATTGGGATGGGAAATTGTTCTCATTATATTGCAAAATATTTGATTATTTAAGGGAGAGAAAAGGCAAAGATAAGGGTAAAATAAAGGAAATGATCTGATGGGACAAATGGGGTTGTTGTATTCAGAAAGTTTAAGCTGAACAGGGTTACAGTGAAGGTAGGGAAACTATTGTTAATAATATATTCCACTAAGTTACTTGGTACTAAATTACTTGGTTATAACTATTTGGGGAGGGAGGAGAGTTGGAAAAGTATCTGCTGTAATAATAATAAGATTCAGTCAGGATTTATTATGTATGCTGTATGTTATTACGGACCATAAAACTAATAAAGCACAAAAAAGCATGTATGCCTTTCAGCCTGTATGGATTCTTGAGGCCTTCTGCAGAAATGTCTGAGACAGTGACTCCAAAGCCATTTATTTGCAGAATGAAAGCATTTGATTGAAGGAGCAACAGAGCAAGGAAATGGCAGACACGAAAACTTTGAAACGTTTTGGGTTTTTAAAAAATTATAACGCTCAGAAATGCACCATCAGGGCATGCAAGTGTTATTCTGAGAGATGTTGCCCCCCTCAAAACATCTGGAAACATCTGAAACTACAGTGGCTTTTAGTTCTGAACTTGCCTTTTTGGAGGGATTTAAACTGATATTGTCTAGCTGTCTTTCAGGACTTCTTGCACAGTGGGTTCTTGCATGGCAAGGGGCCTTTGGGATCCCTTTCAGCACCTTGATCCTGTGATTCTTCTTTATTTTTTAAATATTTTATTGGTTCCTAAAATCAGCACATAAACTGTTGATAATAAACACAGATAATATATGCATTGACAACACAATACAAAACTACACACACACACACAAACACACACACACACACAAATTGACTTCCTCTTCCCATCCTTCTGGTTTTGTTCCTAATTGAAATTTAAATTTTCTTTCTTTATGTCTTTAAAGCTTGAATTTTGTTCCCTGTTTCATTTCTATTAAACTTATTCATTAATGCATTTATCCAATTACTTGTTCACTTATTCAGAAACACTGATATTACTTCTTATATTGCCTTACCCCAATTATCTTTCCAAAACTGTATCAGTTCCTTCTAATTTTCTTTCAGTTTGGGTATCATTCCATCCTTAATCATTACTGTTAGTTTATCTAAATTTAACATGTGATTTAAAAAATTATGTGATTCTTCTTTCTAATACTCATCATGGAAATGTCTCCTTACAGGTGGAGGAAGCCGATGACTGGCTAAGACATGGGAACCCCTGGGAGAAAGCCCGGCCAGAGTACATGCTTCCCATTCATTTCTATGGAAGAGTGGAACACACCCAGACTGGCGTGAAATGGGTTGATACTCAGGTATGCGATGGAGATGGGCAGACTGAAGAATGTCACCAGTTGCCAGACTTGGCCTACCTTACAATACTGTTGTGGGGAGAAAACACCTCTGTGTCTCCCTTGCCAAGGTCCTTAGGGTGAAACATGAGAAGGAGGATGCGGCGGTGTTGGTGGCTTCCATATCAGTGTGGAGGTAAATCTGCTCTGGGTTTTAGGTTACATCTATGCTGCAGAAATAATGCAGTTTGACACCATTTTCAATGCTGTAGCTCCATCCTAGGGATACTGAGATTTGTAGTTTTACAAGGTCTCTTGTCTTCCCTCTGCCTAAGTGTTCATGCCTCACAAAACTACGAACCCCAGGATTCTGTAGGATGTAGCCATGGCAACTAAAGTAGTGTCAGACTGCATTATTTCTACAGTCTGAACTCTAAAGTAGCTGTCCATGGTGCTAGTTCAGTGACTTCCAAACTTTGGTCTTCCAGGTGTTGTGGACTTCAGCTCCCAGAAGCCCCAGACAGCTTGGCCAACAGTCAGGAATTCTGGGAGCTGAAGTACAAAACACCTGGAGGACAACACTTTGGGAACCACTGTGGGGGGAAGATGTTTTATTTGGCCAAGCAGACTGGCCATGGTTTCAGGGTGGTCCCTAGATGGGTCACACCACCTTCCCAGTTATACCGCAGTTTGGAGGAGTTTTCCCTGTTTTAAAGATTAAAATCTCTCTCCTAAGACTCTGTTACTGGCAGGGAGAGGCAGAAGCTAAAATGTGCATAGCAATGTAGCCTCTGAGAATACCTCTGACATTGAATTTGGCCCACCAACTAAAATAGGTTGCCCACCATTGCAATAAAGGGTCCTGCAGCCAGCCTCTTTTCAGAGTAATGCCAATATGACATGCCCTTTTCTGCCCACAGGTGGTCCTGGCGCTGCCCTACGACACCCCTGTTCCTGGCTACATGAACAACACTGTCAATACCATGAGGCTGTGGTCTGCTCGGGCTCCCAATGATTTCAACCTCAAGGACTGTAAGCAGGGGCAATGGGTTTGCATTTCTGTAGCTATAGAAAAATGTCTGGAAAACAGCTGCCTTTTGATTTGGTTGGATTTATTTGGTCCCATTGGTCCCAAAGGCAACCAATGAGTTAGCTGCAGTGCCAGCTGGTACCTTCCATGGCAATGAGGTGGTGAATCTGCTCCAATTTTTAGTTGGGACTTTTAAGGAGCTAAGGGGCCAGTATGGTGTAAATGTTTGAGCATTGGAGACCAGAGTTCAAAACCCTGTTGGGCCATGGAAACCTACTGGGTGACCTTGGGGAAGTCACACTCTGTCAGCCTCACAATGGCAACCCTTCCCCCGAAGAAACTTGCCAAACCCTATGATAAGTTTGCCTTATGGTTGCCATCAGTTGGAAACAACTTCAAGGTGCACAACAACAACAGAACAGGTTGAGTGCTTTGGGTAGCTCCATTAAAGTTCGGAATAAAGCACAGAACAGATTGAGTGCCCCAAGGACATGCAAGCCACTAGTTGCCACAGGTGGCAGCTCATGGAATGATCACAAAATCAGGGATGGAGGATGCCATGGCCCTTTGGATGTGAAAATAAATAAATAAATAAAACAGTTATTTTTCCTTTAAAAATATTTTATTTAATTTTATTGTCCCAAATGTCATTTAGAAGATGTGGGTATTTTCATTTCATGTGCACACTGGGTCAGGTTTGTGAGCAGTGACATTCAGAATGGGTATTTCGTCTACTAAAACTGGCCATGTGCTCCAAGTGAATTATCGGTATCACTCAAATTACCTGGACAGAACTTGAAAAAGGTACTTTTAGGACTGCGGCTCCCAGAATCCCCCAATCAGCATGGTCTGTGAGTTGTCATCCACTGGCCATGCTATAATTCATTAGCTGGGCTGGTGGGTGGATTTGGGAAGGTCTGTGCCACAGTTGTGCAAAGGTGTAAGCAATGTTTGAAAGCTGTCTTGGGTTTTGGGATCCTGATTATTCATTCATTTATTTAAATGTATATCCCTTACTTCTTCCATAAGAGGCCCAAGGTGGCTCACTTCATAGATTAAAACTAAAGGCCATCCAAACCAGTTTTACCATGCAAGAAGTCACAATCGAAGTACCCCTGACAGATGACCATCCAGCCTCTGTTTAAAAACCTCCAAAGAAGGCGATTCCACTGCTCTCCGAGAGTGTCTTCCATTGTCAAACATCTCTTACTGTCAGGAAGTTCTTCCTAAGGGTTAAGCAGAATCTATTTTCTTTTAGCTTGAATCCATTGCTCTTTGTTCTAGTTTCTGGAGCAGCAGAAAACAAGCTTACTCCATTCTCAGCGTAACATCCCTTCAAATATTTAAACATAGCTATCATGCCACCTCTTAACCTTCTCTTAAGGCTAAGGATACCCAGTTCCTTTAGTTGCTCCTCATAGAACCCGGTGGTTTCCAGGACTTTCACCATTTTGGTCACCTTCCTCTGGTCATGTTCCAGCTTGCCATATCCTTCTTGAATTGCAGTGCCTGCAGTAATGAATCAGAACTTGCCACCTCCTCGGTTCAAAACTGATGATCCATAATTCCTGTGGTTGTTGACATGGTGTTTTTTTCCTCTCCCTCCTTCCCTTAGTTAACGTTGGTGATTACATCCAGGCTGTGTTGGACAGAAACTTGGCTGAAAACATCTCCCGCGTCCTCTACCCAAATGATAACGTAAGTTCCTGAGAAATGGGGCTCCATGCTCCTCTAGGAGGAGTATGTGTGGATGTGTTTGTGCACATGTATACACAGAAGAGAATCTTCTGACATATTTACTGTCCAAAGCACATATCCTGATAGCTATTCAGAACCAAACATGGAAGCAATCTGACTCTTTGTGGAAGCTCATGACCCGGAGAACTGTTTGCCTGGCGAAAAACGCTAATAAAACACTGGGAATGGCTTTTATTGTGGAATGGTTGGCTGGAGGGAGAGAGCTTAACAGCACACTTGAAAATATTTGCAGCCAGAAGGACAAAAAGGTGTTCTATCCAAATAGTTAATAGTAAAATTGTATCGCTTTATATTACTATATATATTACTATATATACATATATACAGTGGGCCCTTGATACCCGATGGGGTTTGGTTCCATGATCCCCTGTGGATGCCAGAATCTGTGGATGTTCAGGTCCCATTAGATACAATGGCATAGTAAAATTGTTTCACTTATATAAAAGGGCAAAATCAAGGTTTACTTTTTGGAATGTATAGTTTTTTGAATATTTTCAAGCTGTAGATGCTTTAATCTGTGGATGCAGGATTTTATATGCGCGCGCACACACACACACACATGCACAAACACATACATACACCCCACCCTAAATCTAGGCTGAAGTAAATTCAATTAAACAATTTAAAGCAATGTAAAATTTAGAACAGTAAAACATTTTAAACTGACTAAAATCATAGTAAAAATAACTTAACAGCTTTAACCGAGTACATGTTGAAATGAATCAGTTTAAAAGGTTTTAATAAATTGACAGAATGATGCGTATAAAAAAACAAGGCGGGAGGGAAGTTTTGCATGATTTTGCAGACTGCGGCATTTAAGCCTTTTGACATTGTCCTGTTTAATCCATGCTCTCACAGCCTGCATGCCTGGTGAGAAGACTTCTGTGTAGATCTGTAATTTTGGTGCCGAGTGTGGCAGATTCGTTGGCATTCCTTCGTACCCATTGTGTGTTTGTGTGCTTTGTGTTTTCCTAGAAATGTGCTTGTTTAGAAAGTTTTCCTCTGGCCTGGTTCAGTAAATGGTAAAGTCATGTCCTCCTGGAGATGGCGGTGAAAGAATGCTCTTCCATTCCTTAAAAGAAAAATTCCCGCATGTGGAAAAGTAACATGAAAAGCAGTAGAATTTTCACCTAGAATTGTCAGTGAAATGCTACTTTTCTGTGTATGGGGAGCTGTTTTTGACGGTAAGCATTCATAAATAGTAGTGGACCAGCACAGATTTAGAGCAGAGTCCTGTTTTGTGGCGTGAGCTTTTCACACTTGTCTCCCTTTTTCATTTATTATATTTGCTGCTTAAAAAGAAAAGAGAAATCTATCGGAGCATACACTTCCATCCCTAAATTTGAAGTGTCTGTCTAGGTTTCTGGTAGAGAGGAAAGGCCCAGGAGAAGGTAATTCTCATTTGTGAGGTGTAAATTTCTAGGCCAGTGACAGTCCAGATGTTGTTTTTTGAATTAATCAATTCATTTCAATAGAGAATACAGAACTGTAATCACTTTTACCCTAGAGCAATTGTCCAGGGGCAATTTTCTGCCCCAGGGATACTCCAAGAAACCCAGATACCAACAAAAAAAGCCCCAAACCCACAAATACCTTGAAGGGACCTGATATTGCAGGAAGTCCAGACATTTTTGCTTAATATAAACCTGCAACCTATTTAAAATGTGAACTCTTACAGGCTTCTAGGAGCTGCAATTGTGGCCTTCGTTTAGCGAGGGGAAAAACAGAGTTATATAGAAATCTAAAGGGATCAAGGGCCACAAAATCTGCTTTCAGGAGCCACACATGGCCCATACCTACCCTCTGTTTGTGTGTGTGTATAGGGAGTGGGTTGAAGAATCGATCACAGTGCATTCAGGTTTGAAAATGGATGCAGTCTGCTAGCCAGTTCTGTGTGTTAGGTGTTTATCAGACGAGCTCTTAAAGAGGTACTATTCCAGTGTGACTCCTCTAGCTGCCTCCTGTTGCATGCTGGGATTGGCAGTTTTAAGGAGGGGTATTTAGAATTCTCAGGCAGAGAAGTTCAGCTCCTTAAAACTGCCAATCCCAGCATGCAACAGGAGGCTGCTAGAGGAGTCACACTGGAATAGTACCTCTTTAAGAGCATAGTGTGATAAACATCTTATAGACTCCTGTAATGTTTAAACTAGCGCTGAAACCCAAACCTGCTTCAGTTCAACGAATCTCCCACAGCTCCAAACAGCCAGAAGGGAAGGAAAGGCTGGCCTCGCTATGAAACCCAAAACTTCTGATTAAATCCTTAATTTAATTGTCTCCTCAAGAGTCCAGTTTGGATCCTCCTCTTCCAGCCCCGCAGCCTGTTCTGGTCGCATTTTGTATTTCTGATTTCTGTGGCCATTGGTTTCAGCTCTAGTTCCCCCCCTTCCCCATCCATCCACCTTGATACTGAAATTAAAACTGTCTTGGCAAAACAGAATATCCCATATTTTGTTATGTAGTTATGCGAAGCTTTGACCAGAGTTTAGAAGAGTTTGTTTTGGAATGAGGGATTTCGAAACCTGCAGTCTCAAAAAAAGAGCCAGCGTGGTGTAGAAGTCTGATCATTTCACTACAACTCTGGAGGTCAGGGTTTGATTCCCCTCCATAGAAACCCTCTGAGTGACTTTGGGTGAGGCACACACTCTCAGCTGCAGAAAACTCTCAGATAGGTTCTCCTTAGGGAGAACCATAACTCAGGTCCAAAACACACTGCAGAAATAATCCAGTTTGAGACCGCGTTAACTGCTCTGGTTCAATGCTAGGGAATTCTTAGAACTATAATATTGTGAGAGTTCTGTCAGCAAACTCTGGTGCCACAATAAACTATAGTTCCCAAGATTCCCTAGCACTGAGACAGGGCGTTTAAGGTGGTCTCAAACTGGATTATTTTTGCAGTGTGGTCTGGAACTCAGAAACAACATGAAGGCACACAACAAGAAATCCAAAAGAGTAACTGCAGAGATTTCTGTTTTCTACATTGGCAAAGGTTCTCCGGCTACATAGCCTTGGCTAACAAACCAAACTTACGGATCTGTGGGCTCTTTTAAACTTACTGGGGGTAGCTGATGAGGCAGGTTTATCTGCTCTCTCCTTTACTCTTTACACACATGTTCACTAAGAGATTCTGGAGGCAGCTGATGTTTATGTTGCCTGTAGTAGGCAGGCAGACACACATGGCTACAGTAGGATCAGCTAAAATATAATCACTGGGCTAGTCTATGCATAACTGTATAATATGAATTGCTGCAGATTTTTGTACATTCACATTGATGCTTAATTGTCTTCATTTTCCTGAGCAAATTCGCAACTACGATGGTCCCTTCACATTTGCTGGGGTTAAGGGTGAAGGACCCCAGTAAATGTGGGAAAACCACAAATAAAAACATGCAATTCTTTTTACTTGAGAGAACATCCTTCTAGTAATCTCCAGGTCTTCCAGTGCAACTCTGTGGTCAACACCTGCCAGACGTTGATCATAGAATCACGCTGGAGGATCTACAGATGCCTAAAGAAGTGCTTTCTCTAAGAATTTCTAGGTTCTATGGCACAACTCTATGGTCAACTTCTGGCAGAGTTGGAGAACCTAGAGATTCCTAGAGAGAACATATTAATCAAAACCGCAGATAATCGAATCCGCAAAAATAAAAGCCACAAAAATGGAGGGCTGACTGTATTTACCTCCTTCTGCTGAAAATGCTCAGCTATAGGAATCCATGTGAATCCATGGAGAGCAAACAAACAGCCACACATTCAGTAATATGTATCCTTGCAGATACTCTGGTAAAAAACACAAAGGCTTTTTCAGCAGTTTCTGGTGTCCTGCCCCTGAAAAAATGCCCAAATTCCTCCAAATCATGTGTGTCCAGATCACATTCTATTCTAATTATGTTGTTGTTGTTGTTGTTGTTGTTGTTGTTGTTGTGTGCCTTAAAGTTGTTTCTGACTCTGATCTCCAGAGTCCTAGTCCACCAGTCAAACCACTTTGCCACGCTAGCTCTCCTAATTGAATTAGGAGTATTTTAATTGTGTAGACGACCCCCTGGACACACCGCTGCAATCTGGCAGTAAATGTGTATTTCTCCAATATTGCTTTGGCATCCTCCCAATGACAGCACTGCTAAAAAAAAAAAAACCCACACCTTCCTGCTAGAAAGAAAATGAGGTAGAAAAGGAAGGCTGGGCAGTAGAAAAAAGATTTTGGGAGAAAGAGCTTTGCTGTCAGAAGCTTTGTTAGGTTTTGGAACATGCTGGGTGAGGGATTCTGGGAACTATAGCCTTAAAAAGTAACACCCCCAAAGTCAGTTCCTCCCGCCATCCTCTCTGATCTTTGCTGCCAAAACTATCCCAAGCTAGCTGAAACAAAAAGTTGCTCACTGGCTGACTGCCCTCCCTGTAAAGGAATGAAAATAAGCAGAAACTGTCGAAAATAAGTTAACAATCCAGCCTCTGTGTGGTTGTGAGTGTCTCTGTGTGTGCCTGTGTGTTAGCAGTTCCCTTTCTTTCCTGTCCCGAAGCCAACTGCCGAGAATTTGGTCCTCCCTAAAACGTTTGGTTTAGCAATAGCAATAGCATTCACGTTTCTGTACCACTTAATAGTGAATTCAGCACTCTCTAAGCAGTTTACAATCTGCAATCCAATTGCTCCCAACAAGACGGGGACTCGTTTTACTGAACTACAAAATAAGGGAAGGCTGACTCAACCTTGGAGACCTGCAGGGATCGAACTCACAAACTTGTAGCTGCAGAATTGGCATTTAACCACTGCACCTCCAGGGCTCCTTAGCCACTGGTTGAGCCACCGGTGGGTGCATTTACACTGTAGAGATAGAGAAGTTTAAAACCACCCTAACAATTATGGCTCCATTGTTTGGAATCCTGAGATTTGTAGTTTCACAAGGCACAAAAGACCCTGTAAAATTACAAATCCCAGGATTCCATAGAAGGGAGCTACAGCACGTAAACTGGTGTCAAACTGCATTATTTCAGCAGTGTAGATAACCCTAAGACAAGGATGGCAAAGTGCAACCCTCTAAATCTGGTTTAGACTGGAATTCCTAGCATACCCATTGGTGAGGAATGATGGGAGCAGCAGTTCAGCAGCACTGGAGGGCAGCATGATTCCTATCCTTGCTTGGTGATTCTGACCTTCCAAGGTATTTTGGACTTACAGAATCATAGAATCAAGACCACAGAATCACTTCAGCTCCCAGAATCCCAAACCATTGGCCAAGATGACTTAGGCTTCTGGGATCTGGAGGCCAATACTTGGAAGGCCAGAGTTTGTGAATTATTGCTCTAGTCTAGGCTCATAGTATACATGGCTGCTAGGCCAAATGTTGCCTGTAAGCCATTGTTGGTGTCTGCCATCATAGACAATGGCCATCACTGGACTTTTGTGCCCCTTACTCTTGTCTTGTGTTCTTCTTGTTGTCGATCCCAATACAATGTTTTCTTCTTCATCTTTCAGTTTTTCGAGGGAAAGGAGTTGCGGCTCAAGCAGGAATACTTTGTGGTTGCCGCCACCTTACAGGACATCATCCGGCGGTTCAAAGCCTCTAAATTTGGGAGCACTGAAAGTGTCCGGACTGCTTTTGATTCCTTTCCAGACCAGGTACTTGCTTGTGTGTGCATTTGTTGAGAATGCAAATCGATTCTCTTGACCTTGTTTCATCTGGTGCTATGCAGTCATCTGGAAAAAATAGGGTATAGCTGTGGAATATAATCCTTGTTTTTGTAGTGTAATTTAAGTTCCCCAAGGCTTCAGACTTTAGTAAGGAAACAAAAATATTGAAATACCAAAAATGTCAAAGCCATGCCTATTAAAGTCTAGCTTTAAATTGCCAGAGTAGTAGAAATGTGCCTTTGTCTAGCTATGGGCCCAAACAGACAGGCCAAAATAAAGCTGCTTCAGGTCACTTTGGAGGTATGCTGTTTAAATGACACACACATCTTAAGAGGCCAGAAACTGCACCCAAGCTGCGCTTCAGTCTTTAGGCTTTGGCATGGCTTCTGGCCTCTTAGTATGCATGTGTCATTTAAACAGCACATTTCCAAAGTGGCCCGAAGCAGCTTTATTTTGGCCCTGAGCCTCCCTAAGAACTGAGACTGACTCAAAAACAACAAACACATAGCTTGTAGTTTAAAACAAAAGTTTACTAATGGCTTTAATCTATATTTATATAGAAGCTATATCCTAATCTAGCTAGTGAATAGTTCAGGTAAAAAGAAATCTTTATCACACCATCTTTCCAAAGAAAGTTAAAAGAGGAGGAAAACCAACAGTTCAGTTGAAAATCTTGAGAGAGAATTTCTGTTAGTCCCAAAGGGGGAGTGATCTGAATCACATGGTTAGTTTGAATGAGAGAGAGAAAGAGAGGGGAAAGTTTGCATGCAGGAAATCCCTATCTATCTAAGGAGCGGGAAAGAGAATGCAAAAACCTTCCAACAGTTTGATATTTCTTTATTGTTTTATCTTTCAGGAGGGCTTTGATGGTGTCTTCCCCCATGGCAGAAGGGGTTGGATAGCTCTCGGGGGTCTCTTCCAATTTTTGGATTCTATGAAAGCAGTGTAGTCATCTGTAACACAGAAGTGCAGCCTTGGTTATTTATATATCTGCCAGTGACTCCTGAGTGGATCACACCAGAGATTATTAAAGATGTGCCATCATTACATTTCCCCCAGGCTCTTAAGTTCCAATTCTTTCCCTTTTAGAAATTAGCCAAGTGCTTTTGGAATCCTAGGCAGTCCTTCTTTTTATCTCTGCTTCATTATTTCCCCCCTCCCTTTGTGCCATTTTTGCAGGTTGCCATCCAGCTGAATGACACCCACCCTGCCATGGCTATTCCTGAGTTGATGCGAGTCTTCCTGGATATTGAGAGATTGCCGTGGGAGAAGGTTCGGAAGGCCTTTTCTTTATGCATGTTGGCTTGGTTTTCAGAGATCAAGGTTACTAGTAAGGATAGAAACAATATTAAAAAAATATTGGGGAACCAGTAAGAAAAATTAAGAGGGGTTCTTGCAAGTGCCAAGTAACCCTGGCAAGGAAGATCCTAGATGTGTGTGAATCACTGCAGTTCAGGTCTTATTCTGCACAAAGAAATGCATGGAAAACAATCTTTTCTGCACAGAAAGCAACATCTTTATGGAGGGTTTTTTTTCCTGCACAAAAAAAAGCTGTTTTCTGTTTTCTATGCAACCTGCCCTCCAAACACACAGACACACACACTCACAGACACACACACACACACAAAACACATGCATTTTTTGCTCAGGATATGCCCCAAAGTGGAAAGAGCCTTTAAATTTCTCACAACAAGGACAAATATGGTTAAATGATTAATTCTTGTCTGTGAGAATGAAATTTACAGAGAGTCACATCTACAGTTGTGAGATTCTCTGCCTCAGCTTTCTAACACCTGACTTTTGCAAGTCTGCTGTGCTTCCTAGTTACCTAATTTATGTAGTCTTGGTTTCCCCTGCATATCCTTAAGAGCCTTTTTTTGCATTATGCTTCCTCTTTCCAATATACGAGAAGATTAGGTTTCCGTGTTCGTGCAACTGAAGTTTTCCAGTTCCCCAAATCTCCATTTACAACTAGGGAAGGCGTTTAATACTGGTGGCACTTTTTCCAGGGAATTGACATGGATGTACCAGCTTGATGCCATAATTTGTAAGGTGCCGCTTGCCACTGGAAAAAAAGAGTAGCAATGGGTACTTACTTGCTCCTCAAAAGCAGCAGAAACAAACTGGGTTTAGTAGTTTCACAATGGCTCCATCTGCTGTTCAGTGATAAAGCTGTTTTTTTAAAAGAGTGGTTTGTTATTTTGCAACGTTGAGTTTTCATGTAGAAACGTCAGTTCAGAGATGGGCTAATATGCATGCTGGCTCTCTTCTCAACATGGATGCCCTTAAGGCTACATATATAAGACCCCAGGTGCCACGATACTGTTGAGTTGCAGTTACACATTTTCAAAGCAGTTGTGAAAAACATCTTTCAGCATAGTACAATAACATCCCAAATCCACAAAACAGTGAAACTTTTATAGGCCAACACCATCATTTTCTTTCTGTCTCCTGTTTGATTGTTGACACTTTGCCTGATGAAGAAGCCAGTTGAGCTTCGAAAGTTTGCATCGTGTGTTTTGTGCATTTTGGTCAGTCCAATAAAGGCATCACCATTTTATGGGTTTGGGATGTCATTGTACTTTGCTGTATGGCCAGCATGGCTACCCATTAGATATCTTTCGGCATAGAAAGGCTCCTTCCCAAAAGCTCCGTAAGAAAGTGAGGTTTCATGCAATGCTTTCTCTTCATTGCTGAAATTTAAACTCCTAATTTCAGATTGCATGTGCTTGGTTAGTTGGTTAGTTAATCTTCTAAATGTAAGAGCATATTTTAAATTTATTTATTCCAGGGTATAGGGCAAAATTGCAAAAGAAAGAAAGAAAGAAAAAGCTTCCAGGTTCCAGGTTCAGAATTCATGTAAAAACTTGGAAGAACTGCCAGCTGGCTTAGCCTGCATCTGCACCGCGGAATTAATGCAGTTTGACACCACTTTAACTGCCATGGCTCAATGTGATGGAATTCTGGGATTTGTACTTTTGTGAGATATTTAGTCTCCCCTGTAAGAGAGCTCTGGTGCATCACCAAATTATAAATCCTAGAATTCCATACATGGAGCCATGGCAATTGAAGTGGTGTCAAACTGCTTTATTTCTACAGTGCAGATTAGACCTTAAAGCCCCCAAATAACTTTTCTGAACTCTGGTTAGGACAACAGTGTACTGTACCTGGAAACTTGGGTCTCTATTATTTGATTTAGCAAAAGCAGAATGAGCGTGCGACAATAAGAGCAAATCAGCAGTGGAATGGAATACTTTAGAAGACTGTGAATTCCTGCAGAGGATTGGAATGGATGACGCTTATGGTCTCTTCAAACTCTGTGACTCAATGGATTTTCCTCTGTTGGAGTTTTTTATTCAAAGGTTGAACCAGGGTTTCTTAACCAGAATTCCTTATAATTCTAGGGTTCAGCAAGCGGTTGCCAGGTATTCCATGACAGAGCATGATATATAATAATCTTTATGCAGCAATTCTCTGAAACCTGAGAATTATTTTAAAGGTTAAAAGGCTGAAAAAGGCTAGGTTAGATGACCACCTCTCTGAGATGCTTTAGGAGTATATTTCTTGAATCAACAGAGGGATGGACTACAAGGCCCTAGGGACCTGGTTAATACTTGGATGGGAGACTCTCAGGAGGAAATGCCAGGGTCCTCCAGGTAGGACTAGGAGGTAATCCAGCCTGAAACCCTGAAGGCTCCTCCCTGTCAGTCAGAGTTGATAATCCTAGTGGGCCAAGGGTTAGATCCCTATACTTTTTATTTATCTATTTTAATTGATTGTATGTACAGCACTGTGTAAATTTACAGTGCTATATAAATAAAGCATCATCATCATCATCATCTCTGAGTGCCAGCATGGTGTAGTGGTTTGAACACTGGACTAGGAGACCAGGGTTTGGATCCCCACTCAGCCATGGAAACCTACTGGACAACTTTGGGCAAGCTCCACTCGCTCAGACTCACAGGAAGGCAAGGCAACCACCCTCTGGACAAACCTGGCCAATAAAACCCCATGATAGGGTTGCCATCAGTTGGAAGCAACTTGAAGATGCATAACAATATAGATCCATTTCAGCCTGGCTTCAGACCTGGCTATGGGACAGAGACAGCATTGGCTGCTTTGGTGGATGACTTGTGCAGGAACTGGGCAGGGGGAATGTATTCCGGTTGGATTTGCTGGTCCTCTCAATGGTTTACAATGCCATCGACCATGGTATCTTTCTGGGTCGCCTCTCTGGGATGGGACTTTGGGGCACTGTTTTACAATGTCTCTGGTCCTTCTTGGTGGAGTGGACCCAGAAGGTGGTGCTTGGGGACACCTATTTGACACTCTGGCTACTAGCTGTGGTGTCCCTCAGGGCTCAGTTCTGTCCCCCATGCTGTTTAATATCTACATGAAACTGCTGGGAGAGGTCATCCGGAGTTTTGGGGTTCAGTGTCACCAGTATGTGGATGACACTCAACTCTATTTCTCCTTTCCATCTGACTCCAAGGATGCTGTTTTTGTACTAAACCAGTCATGGTGAATGTTTTAGAGACCGAGTGCCCAAACTGTGACCCAAAACCCACTATTTATCTCAAAGTGCCATGTCCCTCTGGCTTTCTAGTAACAAACTCTGTGCTGGGGCAATGGCGTGTATGCCCACAGAAAGAGTTCTGAGTGCCACCTTTGGTACTCATGCCATAGGTTCACCACTAAACCTTTGTCTGCTGTCAGTAATGAACTGGATGTGGACAAACAAATTGAAGCTTAATCCAGACAAGACAAAGGTGCTCCTGGTCAGTCAGAAGGCAGATCAGAGAATAGGGACTCAGCCTGTGTTGGATAGTGAAACACTTGCCCTGAAATCTCAGGTTCTCAGCTTGGAGGTGTGCTCCTGGATTTGGATCTGAGCCTGAAGACCTAGGTTTCAGCAGTGGCCAGGAGTGCATTTGCAGAGCTAAAACTAGTGCGCCAGCTGCGTCTGTTCGTTGAGAAGTTAGATCTGGCTAAGATGACACATGCCTTGATTACATCACTCAAGGCTTTTAAAAAGGCAACAAAACCTTTCTCTTCCGGCAGGCCTTCCCCAATTGATCATATCCAGAACCAATTGAATCTCCCTCCTTTTATTATTTTTCTTATTTGTGTTTTGATTTTTAATTTTGATGTATTGTTATGTACTTTTAACCATCTTTTACTGTTTAATTTTATAGTTGGTAGGGAGGGTTGGGTTGGGATCTTGTGGGGCTTGTTGTTTTTATTGTTGTATATTGTATTAACTTTGCTGTTACCCACCTCGATCCTCAAGCGGAAGAGGCGGGATATAAATAAATTATTATTAATATTATTATTAGTATTAGTATTAGTATTAGTATTATCTGAGGAAGAAGAGTTAAGTCTAGGAAAGCTCATGCTGCCAACTTCTTTCTTTCAGTTAGTCTCAAAAGTGCTATAAGATCTCTACATAGTGATTCTACAGACTAACATGGCTATATCTTTGAATTCTACCATATGGAGGGGTAGCTAGGTAAAATCCTTTCTGAAATGCTGTCTGAATTGGGAATGTTTGCCTAGATGGACCCAACAAATCTGTTTTCTCAGCCTGCCCTACTAACTCTTTCTTTCATAAATCCCAGGCCTGGGACATCACCACCAGGACCTTTGCCTACACAAACCACACTGTTCTCCCCGAAGCTCTTGAGCGCTGGCCAGTTGAGTTGGTAGAGAAGCTGCTGCCAAGACACCTCCAGATCATCTACGAGATCAACCAGAGGCATCTGGACGTAAGTAGGGTTGCGTCACAAATTTTCTAGTTAGGACTTTTAACAATTTTGGTTATAGCCGTGGTGGTTTATGGGTTGGTGGGAGCAGTGAAGCAACTCTCTTCTAGCCTGGTCATTCAAGGAGTGTCCAGGGTGCTGAACCATGTTTGCCAGGTGGCTGCATACCTTGGACAGCTCCACTGAAGCTCCCATCACTTCCAGAGGCACAACTGGTGAGGCCACAAGACAGGGTCTTCTTAGTGACTGCATCTCTGGAATTCCCTTACTAGGAAGGCTAGATTGGCCCCCTCCTTGTTCTCCTTCCATCGACAAACAAAGGCTTTCTTATTCTGACAAGTTTTTGAGACTTTTTTTTTAAAAGAAGGGACTTTTAATCAAAATGCTATATTTTTTTAATTGTACCTTTAAAAACACACACACAACCTCTTCTTTCCATTATTTTTAATTATACAGGTTGAGTATCCTTTGTCCAGAATTCCAAAATCGGAAATACTCCAAAATTCAAACTTATAGAGCTAGGTTCCTCTCTATTATATTTGTGAGGCTGGAGGGAAATGCAACGATCTTTGAAACAGTGGGGGGCATGGATTTGTGCCGTGGACTACACTTGGATTCCAGCCATTTCATAGATTCTCATTCTCTCTCCATTATGTTTTATTGTGCATATAGAGGAGTCCTGGTGGCACAGTGGTTAAATGCCTATACTCCAGCCAAGATATCTCATTATGTATATGCAAAGGGAGACACAGCGTGATATTTTGTATGTTTTAAGTGTGTGTGTGTGTGTATGTATATGTATGTATAATTTGTAAGCCACTTTAAGTTCCCATGAGGAGGGGAACAAAGTGTAAGTAAAGTAGTAGTAGTAGTAGTAGTAACTTAATGACAAATACCCAAAGCAGATTCACCATGCCACTGACATGAAAGCCACCAGCTTGGCACTACAGTCAGCCCTCCTCAGAGGCGGGCTTGTCTTCTGCTGCTTTGATCTTATAGGGGAGGCAAGCCCCATTAGAAGTAATGAGGTGCATACCTGCCCCGTGCGCCCCGCACACCACCACAAACACACATCTAATTATTTCCTATGGGGCTTGAGCATACCTTCTTTTCCACTTATGCTGGGCAGTCCAGAATGGATCCCTCGTGTATGGGGAGGGCAGACTGTATTTTACACTGGAAATTATTTACCAAAAAGCCAATTGCTTGTGTAATTTTTTAATTTCCCTCTTATTACCAGTGGTGTTGCTAACAGTACCCAGTGACTGGTGGAAACTGTTTTCACCTATGCTTTGATCTTCAGAGTGCCAGAGTGAGATTGGAAATGTTTGTCCACAAGCTGACTTGGATGAGACCTGCGGCCAAATTTAAGCAAGGGTAGTGCAGTGAATACCAGGTGGTGTAGGCTCTATTTAGGAGAAAGGAACTAGCGAAACCATCTCTGAGAATACCTTGCTTAAGAAAACTTTATGAAATTCATGGAGTTGCCATAGGTCTACAGGCAACCAGAAGACGCACACAAATACACATTCTTGAAGGTGCACACAGATACTCATAGCTCGGAGTGCGGTGGAGTCTCCTTCTTTGGAGGTCTTTAAGCAGAGGCTGGATGGCCATCTGTCAGGGATGCTTTGATTGAGATTTCTTGCATGGCAGAATGGGGTTGGACTGGATGGCCCTTGGGTTCTCTTCCAACTCTATGATTCTATGATTCTGTGGAAACCATGCCCTATGAGAAGTGGCTTAGGGAGCTGGGTATGTTTAATTTGGCCATTTGGAGTAACTGAGCAATCTTAATGATCCATTTTTCCATTATCGATGCTTCAATCCACTTCTAGGTTTTGCGCAAACAATATCATATATCAGAGAAGTAATCTATATTTACTCCCTGGCCTATTTCTGAGCAGTAAGAATGACCTATAGCTCTTTCCATCTTTGTGTTCTTTACTCAGAGAGTTGCAGCGCTGTTCCCAAAGGATTTGGACCGCCTGAGACGGATGTCCTTAATTGAAGAGGAAGGGGTCAAGCGCATCAACATGGCGCACCTTTGTATTGTTGGCTCACATGCTGTAAACGGGGTTGCAAAGATCCACTCAGAGATTGTCAAGAGCAAGGTGTAAGTAGCAGTGTGAGTGTTGGGTCATTTTTGTCGAATGGGTGCAGATGATATCCAAACAGCTTTGGGAATGTTAGGTGGCACTTTTGACAACATCTGGGTGGGCAGCTGTGGTGGGACTGAGAACCTATGTTCTGCCCCGGGACCCTCTGGGGGCCTGATGGACATCCAAAAATGTAACTAACGTCCCCAGAAATAGCCATAGGGTTTCTTCCGGTTTGGAAAAATTGGTTTATTTGTTTTTATGTAAAACAGTGCAGGCAATCCTACAATCAGTTTAAAAGGTGAATGGCTCCTAGAAGCTTCCAAAAGAGATTACTGTATTCAACCCTTTTGAGAGTTAAGCAGCAAAAGAGCTGTCTAGAGCAGTTGAGAAGAGCCATTGGTTTGAACGTTGGACAAGGAAATTGGGAGACCAGGGTCAAGTCCCTGCTCTGCCATGGAAGCCCATTGGATGACCCTGGGCTGATCACACATTCTCATCCTAAGAGTAGAACCATGGCAAACCTCCTCTGAGTAATAAGACTTGTCAAGAAAAGCCTCAGATAGGGTCATCATCATCAGTCAGAGTTGATAGTTTTTGTGGGTTTTTCGGGCTATGTGGTCATGTTCTAGAAGAGTGGGCTGTTCAACAGTGGAACCACATCCTTCCTCAGAGTGTAGTGGAGTCTCCTTCTTGGAGGTCTTCAAGCAGAGGCTGGATGGCCATCTGTCGGGATGCTTTGACTTGGATTTCCTGCATGGCGGGGGTTGGACTGGATGGCCCTTGTGGTCTCTTCCAATGCTACGATTCTATGAGTCTATGATTCTATGATTCTATGGCGGGATACAACGGGCAGGGGAGGACGTCTTGGAGGTGTATTAGCTGAATGCGGAGCTCCAGACGGCCCGCCTGGGGGCGTGCTTCAGGTGTTGGAGCTTCCACACGGGGGGCAGTGAAGTGTTGGAGCTTCCACACGGGGGGAGAGTGAAGACGTCTCACCTGGGTCCGTTTCGGACCGGAGTTTCCAAACCGCCGCCTCGGAGGACGCTGCAAAAAGAGAGGCAGCTTCTGCACGGGCGGCCCAAACCGCAGCTTTTTTTTTTCTTTTTGCGGCTGGTGGATGCGCAGCTGCGCAGCTACACGCTAAGACGCGTGCAGAAAGCCTATGTGCGCATTTAAAGCGCCCAAAGCCCCTTTAAACTTTTTCTCATCTACGAGGCCATGGAGGCTGCCTAAAGCTAGGCAGGAGTGCTGTGGAGGTAGCAATGTCCAAACTCTGTCCTTCCAGGCGTTTGGACTTCATCTCCCCAGAATCCCAGACCACAGGGCAAGGTGGCTGGGGATTCTGGGAGATGAAGTCCAAACGCCTGGAAGGACAGAGTTTGGACATTGCTGCTTTGGGGACCATGAGCCAGGCATGGTGGGAGGAGAGAACAGGAAGGGTAGAATAGAGTAGATAGGGCTGGGAGGGAAGACATGCCTGGAGGCAAAATGATGTCTTTATGGGACATCATGGACCTAGTGCCTTGTCAGTGCTCCCTGCCCCTGATCCCAGGCCCTCTCTAGTTACCTTTGCCTTTGGGGGCAAGTTTAGAGGGCATCAAAAGTCTTGGGCACATTCAAGCTCGGGGTCTCTTTTTTTTTTCCTTTGCCGGCTGGCGAATGCGCAGCTGCGCAGCTACAGCGCTAAGCAGCACGGCAGAAAGCCTATGGGCACATTAAGTGCCCAAGCCCCTTTAAAACTTCCCCCCCCGCTCTGCCCAAAAACAATGGTGGTCTCCTGCCCGTGGTGATCAGCTGGTGTTGGCATCCTTGTCCGCTTGCACGTTGCCCAGTGTCACCAGCATCATGGATGCCTCCTCTCCTTTGGTCCCCGCGCTCCTGCTGAATCTGCAATGCGCAGCCACAGCTGTCTCCGCTGCCACCGCTGTCCCCTGCCATCTCCCCTCACCTCCTTTGTACATATGTCAATATTACAGTTTTAGCGTTTTTTATTGTTAGGTGAAAATGGCGAGGAATGTGTGTAGGTGCACTTTAAAGTCCAAACTTTCCAAGCAGCGCATGCGTACATGTTGCGTTAGGGTTAGGGTTAGGGTTAGGGTTACGAGGCTTAAAATGCGCCGCAGCTGTGCCTCACTTCCACAGCTGCATGGCAGCGGACGTTGCAATTAAAGCCTGACTGCAAACTGCGCATGTTCCAAGACCCCAACTCACTATGCGGCGAGCGGAGCTTTTAAATGGGCAACTTAATTAGCGGCGTAGCAATTCTGGTGTACCGGTTGCAGCAGCTCTCATGGCTTTCCACTTCTCGATATGTGTCAGCATTCAGGTAGGACTGTTCCAGTTTCTGCAAAATGTTTGGCTGGGACCATATAGCTATCAGGTCAGCCGTCTCAGTATGAACAAGACGTCACCCTGCCTTTTTTCGGGGTGCTGGTGGATGGCTGAGCCATCCTGCCTGGTGGCAAAGGGGAGCCGCCACACAGCTGTGCCAGGAGCAAGCCGAACTGTGCCCTTTCCCAGGTGAAAATGGCGCAGGAATGTGTGTAGGGGTCACTTAAATTCCAAACTTTCCTTTTCACTTTCTACAACCAAAACATCCGCCGGCAAAACTTACAACTTCCCGCGGTTCTAGCAACGCATGCGCACAACTGGCTCTAGGGTTAGGGTTACGAGGCTTAAATGCGCCGCAGGCGTGCCGCAGCTTCACACAGCTGCATGGCAGCGGACGTTGCAATTAAAGCTTGACTGCAAACCACCATGTCCCGGGAACCCGACCCATTATGCGACGCAGCTGACACGGAGCTTTTAAACCGGCAACTTATATTTGCGGCGTAGCAATTCTGACGTATCGTGGCAGCAGCTACAGACGGAGCTGCGCAGGTACGCCGCAAATCAAAAAGAAGCGGAAAAAAAGCTAGTACTTTTAATGCCGCTTCTCCCGCTTGGGGCGTGCAGGGGGCATGTTCATGGCGGCATTCAGGTAAAGCCGCTCTGAAGGCTCTACCTTCATGACGTCATGAGTACATCCCTTTTTGCCCGTCTGTAACCCGCCATTGAAAGGATATACTTATTTGGGAGTAGCAAAAAAAAATGACAAAAAACAGTCCTAGGAGGC
>NC_056522.1:378240968-378267121 GCF_019175285.1 Sceloporus undulatus
TAGGAGGCCAGATTATTATTATTATTACTTTATTATTTTACTTTCTTATATCCCACCTTTCTCCCAGTATAGGCACTCAAAGCTGTGAACAGCAGGTTTAAAACAATGCAATTTAAAAACAATACAACATTAAAATGTATAAAAATTAAAATTAAAAACAATTAAGCAATTTTAAAAGTTAAAATAATTATGAGTTAAAATAGAATATATTAAAAATACAAACCTTAAAATTTAATCAGCACAATATTCCCAGCCCTTATCAATTTGCAAAGAACAAGAACGGCACAAGAACATCTTTACCTGCCGTCGGAAGGACAGCAGGGATGGAGCCATCCTGGCCTCCCTAGGGAGGGAGTTTCAAAGCTTAGGAGCAGTAACTGAGAAAGCCCTTTCTCTTGTTCCCACCAAACGCGCCTGAGAGGGTGGTGGGATAGAGAGAGGGGCCTATCCGGATTATCTTAATTCTCTGGGGGGCTCGTACAGAGTGATACGGTCCTTCAAACATACTGGACCCAAGCCATAAAGTGGGCTGCACTATCAGGGAGCTGGGGATGTTTTACATGGAGATAGAAGGTTAAGAGGTGACATGATAGCCCTGTTTCAATATTTGAAGAGATGTCATGTTGAGGAGGGAGCAAGCTTGTTTTCTGCTGCTCCAGAGACTAGAACGTGGAACAATGGATGCAAACTACAGGAAAAGAGATTCCACCTCAACGTTAGGAGGAACTTCCTGACAGTAAGGGCTGTTCGACAGTGGAACACACTCCTTCCTCGGAGTGTGGTGGAGTCTCCTTCTTTGGAGGTCTTTAAGCAGAGGCTGGATGGCCATCTGTCAGAGATGCTTTGATTGTAAGTTCCTGCATGGCAGAATGAGGTTGGACTGGATGGCCCCTGAGGTCTCTTCCAACTCTGATTCTGTGACTCGATGCCCACCCCTTCGTTAGTGTGACTATTTTTTCTGATGTTGAGGAAGGAGATATGCCAGCCAGTGAGAATAAAAACAATGCAGAAATTTCCCTTGTGGCCACTAGAGGGCATGAGTAGAACTTTTTAGGTAACACATTAAAAAGAAATAGGATAGGGGCAACATGTTCAACTTTCTATCTGTGGCCTCCAGGTAAGATTGCCATTTGTCCTGGAAAACCTGGAGAATCCTGAATTAAAAAATGTCCCAGCTGGCTAGGCCAGTTGAAGCAATAAATCCCAGATTTCTTGTTCATTGCAGACCAAGTTTCAGTGACAATGAAGCAGGAAACTGTGCAAGAAGACTGGCAATGGCAGGAGCCTTATCCCACGGTGCCGGCTGTGGTTGCTCCTGCACAGGGCTAGCATTGCCACATTATTCATCTATCCACTCCCCGTTTTCCCTGACAGGCCCAGAAAGTGGAAAAAGAAGGAGGCAAGCAGAGATGACTTTGTGTTACGTGGTGGTTGTGTTGGTGCTTTGAGCCTAGGGCTAAGCCTCTCTCTCTTGACACCAGTTAGGCGGGAAAAGAGAGCTCTTAGCTTGGTACTAGTTCTGAGGTTGAAACATTAAAGTAGAAAAAGTGCAAAGATTAATGTGTTGAATCTGCATAATCAAAATGCAAATTAACAGTATGAATAATTGTAATAATTTGCATATGCAAATCAGATGCTTGGATATAAGGGACTGGAATATGGCAACCCTACCCCCAGACCACTGCTTTAAAACTGTTGGCTGAATGTTCCCTAATTCTGCCTCCCTTTTCCTCACCCAGGAAAACAAGGTCAAGTTTGCCCAGTACCTGGAGAAGGAATACAAGGTGAAGATCAACCCGGCATCCATGTTTGATGTGCAAGTCAAGAGGATCCATGAATACAAGCGGCAGCTCATGAACTGCCTCCACATCATCACCATGTACAACCGTGAGTAGGGGCTGAGTGCACACAGGCAGTCTGACCCTTTCAGATCTGCATCATATGGCCTTTATTTATTTATTTATTTAATGTCCCACTTTTCTCCAAAAATAGGATTCAGATTCAATGGTTTACTATAGCCGCTTGCCAAAAAACGATAAAATATTAAACAGTTAGTCCAGTTAAAATATTACTTTTAATACACTGATTTAAAAACAATTTGCTTTAAAGAGATTCCGCCCACACATTAGGAAGAACTTACTGATGGTAAGAGCTGTTTGATGGTGGAAAATGCAATCTGGGAGTGTGATGGAGTCTCCCTCTTTGGAGGTTTTCAAACAGAGGCTAGATGGCCATCTGTCACAGATGATTTGTGTATTCCTGCACGGCAGAATGGGGTTGACTGGATGGTCCTTGAGGGCTTTCCAACTCTATGATTCTGTGACTCTGTGGCCTATTAAAACAACAGATAGTGGCTTTCAGTGCAGATGCAGCCTTTGTTGTGTATTCCTAAGAGGCACGGATTTCGACTGGATGACACTTGGAATCTCCTCATAGAATCATAGAGTTGGAAGAGACTGCAAGGGCCATCCAGTCCAACCCCATTCTGCCATGCAGGAAATCTAAATCAAAGCATCCCCGACAGATGGCCATCTAGCTTCTGTTTGAAGACCTCCAAAGAAGGAGACTCCAGTGCACTCCAAGGAAGGAGTTTGTTCCACTGTCAAACATCCCTTACTGTCAGGAAGTTCTCCTAATGTTGAGGTGGAATATCTTTTCCTGGAGCTTGCATCCATTGCTCTAGGTCCTGTTCTCTGGAGCAGCAGAAAACAAGTTAGCTCTCTCCTCAATATGACAACCCTTCAAGTATTTAAACAGGGCTATCATATCACCTCTTAACCTTCTCTTCTCCAGGCTCCAACTCTAAGATTCTAGTGGCACTAGAATAACTCTTTATTCACAGGATAATGATGCAGTTATAGTGATGTCGCATGGTAGTGAAAGGAAAATCCCTCAATGCTCCCATCACTTTTGGCTGTGTGATTGTGATAAACACTACCCTGTCTCTGTGTCTTTTCATTTCCTGAGTAGAACACTGAGTACTTGCCTAAGTCAAAGTGACCTGGCCTTGTCCATTTGAGCTTGCTCACCTCTAATACTGCTATGTTTCTCAGGCATCAAGCGAGACCCCATGAAACTGTTTGTGCCCAGAACGGTGATAATTGGAGGCAAAGTAAGTGTGCCATTTGTTTTCTAGCATTGACTGACTTTGTGATGTACAATAACATGGACAAACCACAAAACAATGATATCTTTATTGGGACAACTGAAATACATGTTACAAGCTTTCAAAGCTCCACTGGCTTCTTCATCAGGCAACGGTGTTAAAAATCATACCAAAAAAAATGACATGGATAATCACAGACCTACATTTTGTCAAGATGTTGTTGCTATTGTTCTGTGTTAAGATGGTATGGAAATGTATCCGTAGAGATAGGGACTCTCACAAAAGACAGAGACATCATGGATCTCAAAGGGAGTACCTTTTTTTGTTGCTAATGGAACTTAAAGTTTATTTCCTGGACTTTAAAATGCTTTGTCTACCACATCAGCTGAATGAGGATAAATCACTCTTTTAAGTTTTGGGTTTACTGCCCACTACATGAAAGATATCAACTATATACCATAGTCTCCTGTCTCCCCTCCCCTACAAAAAGGATATTGTAAAATCCCCCAATACTTAGCTTTTTCTTGCTGGGAAAGTGCTCCAAGCCCTGTAGTCACAGTTTGCATTCAGGAGCGGAAACATTGCTTTGGTAGAGGGAAAGGAGGGGCAAGTACAACCGTGGTTATGTCAGTCAATTCTAGATGGGTCACACTTCCCCTGAAAGACTTTGTCTGCAGCTTGCGGGTGCTCCTCGACTCATCTCTTTACCTGACAGCTCAGATGGATGCGACAGTCAGGAGCACATGTTATCAGCTTCGGCTGATACGCCAGCTGCGCCACTTCCTGGAACCGGGAGACCTTGAAACAGTAGTACATGCGCTGGTCACCTCTCGATTGGACTTCTGTAATGCACTCTACATGGGGCTACCCTTGTGCCAAGTTTGGAAACTTCAGCTTGTACAAAATATGGCAGCCAGGTTAATTACAGGTACTTCTCGTAATGATCACATAACAACGCTTTTGAAATCCCTTCACTGGCTGCCAATTAGTTTCCAGGCAAGGTACAAGGTGTTGGTGATTACCTTTAAAGCCCTACATGGCTTGGGTCCAGAATACTTAAGGGATCGCTTTCTTCCCTATTGTCCGTCCCGCACTCTAAGGTCCTCGAAGGGGAAGAATCTACTTCAGCCAATAAAATCTAGGCTAACCTCAGTTACCCAGAGGGCCTTTTCCATCACTGCTCCGAAGCTATGGAATGACCTGCCGAAGGAGATCCGTGACATTTCTACTCTTACAGCCTTTAAGAAGGCTCTTAAGACAGCTCTCCTCCGGCAGGCCTTCCCTACCTAGTTCCTCTCCCTTTTTACTGTGACTTACATTGTTCTGTCCACCAATTCTTCTCTTAAATTAATGAGAAGAATTAAATTAAAATTAATTAAAATAAAATTCTTGCCTCAAGAAGAAAACCCTTCCCTCTGTACCTACTGTCATCATCAGACCTGGGAGGGAGTGAAAAAGAGAGGCCCAGTTCCATCAGCTCTAGCTGTGAATTCTTTTAGCTTATTTTATTGTATTCTCTGTATTTTTATTGCGGTAACCCGCCCAGATTCCTTGTGATTGGGCGGGCTATAAATAAACCATTATTATGATTATTGGCCCTTGGACAACTGACCCTGCTCTCTTTTCAGGCTGCTCCTGGCTACCACATGGCCAAAATGATCATCAAGCTGATCACCTCCGTGGGCCACGTGGTGAACAACGACCCCGTGGTTGGTAACAAGCTGAAGGTCATTTTCCTGGAGAATTACAGGGTATCTTTGGCTGAGAAAGGTAAGGCTAGCCTCTTCAACTGTTTCCCATGATAATAGGGTTGCCATTTGTCCCGGAAAACCTGGAAAATCCCAGATTGAAGGGACTAAAATATGTTCCATCCAACTGGGCCAGTTTCAAAAGGCACAGATAAAGTCTCACTTTCATTATCCAAAGATTGATAAACCATAAGTAGTGGGAATTGTAAGCACTGAGCTTATGTTTGAGATACTCACAGTTCTCTCACAGGCTAGCAGTTCATCAATTTTGAATTGTTTGGAGGCCTTGTTGTATTTACCTATCCCCAAACATGTTCTGGAATGGTTTTTTTCCTTCCAATTTAAAATTTATTGTAGATCATCACAGAAAGAAACCTAAAACAAAAAACAAATTCAAAACCTGAAATATTAAATTCCCAAGGTTTTATAGTTCTTGGCTTCCGTTTCAGTCTAAGAGAGTCCCTAGTAGAGCAGAGTGACTAACAATAAAGCCAAGGAGGAAAATAATGAGAATGCAAATGGGCAGGATAGAGTTTCTAAAACAAAGCAAATGAGAGGTAAACAATGCTGCACAAAAATAAGATGCAATAGTCAGCTAGAAAAAGCCAGACATTTTAGGCAGGATGAGGCGGAAGAATTAAAATGCAAGATACAAGGATTAAAAGTAAACAAAGATATCAGAGCTAGTTAAAATGCCACCTAACTGTTCTGATGCCATCTTGCCTCCTGACTGAGCCAGTTGAAGCAGTAAATCCCAGATTTCTCTGTCAGCACAGACCAATGGGTAGATTAAAATGTGGCAGTGGTGACGAAGCAGGAAAATGTACAAGAAGACCAGTGGGAGCCTCATCCTGTCTCTCAGGCACCGGTTGCTACTGCACAGGGGTAGCATTGCAACCTTATTCTTCTATTCCCTCCCCTCTTCCACCAACAGGCCCAGAAAAGAAAGGAGGTAAGCAGAGATGGCCTTGTGTGATTATTATGTCAGCGGCTTGAACCTAGGGTTAGACACCATGATGGAACGTTGCTTCCAAACAGCTAGGAAGAAATAGAAGAAAAATGTCTGGTACCAAGGTTGAAACGTAATGGGAGAGGTGCAATGATTAATATGTTGAATTTGCATTTTCAGAATGCAAATTAATAATATGCATAGGTACAATGATTTGCATAATATGCAAATAAGATGCCTGGATATGAAGGACTGAAATGTGGCAACCTCTGAGTACTGATACCTATTATATAGTCAAAATGATACTATCCATGCACCAAAGAAGAGGGGCTAGCATGCTTTGGGGAGAACCCCAGGTGTGCAGGGGAAAATATTTTAGCAGGGAAGCTAGGGGACCACCTGCCAGTCAGACAACCCAGTGAGCGTGCTCAGTGGGAACGCAGTGGTGACAGGGTTACAAATGGTTACGTAGGATGGAGCTACAGCACTTAAAGTGACATCAAACTTCATTATTTCTATGGTATAGATCAGTGGTCCCCAAACGTTTTTGCACTACTGGTCCCTTACCTCTTAGATGACAACTCTAGCACCTCCTCCCCAAAGATATATTTCTTGATGTCTATTGTTCTACTGCACATTCAAAACAGCCAATCTCAGTCACTGCTCCCTTTGCCACTCAGTCACCCTAGGACCAAGTAACTGGAGCCAGTGAATGTGAGGATGGCTACTGTCTACCATTGACACAAGATCCTCCAGCTACAGGAGTGGGGTGCAGGGGGAGTCCAGGGATTCTTTCTTCTCTTAACTCCCAAAGCAGAAGGCTGTTGTTAGAAGTGAGAGACAGCAGTCTCCAGCTTCAGGAATGAGGTGTAGGAGGAATCCAAGGATTCTGCTTCAGGAGTCAGTCTGTCCCAAAATGGCACTGCTCCAAGCCACAGAAGAGATGCCTTGCACTGAAACCACACAAGAATTTCCCAGCCACCACACTTAGGACTTTATCACATGGGGATGGGCATCCTTATCCCGTCCAGAAAGTGCGGGTGAAATGTTGGGGTGTGAGTATAATAGCAAAAATAACAGCAGAGGTTTGAGGAAATTTAACAAAACTTTAATTAACAGAAGTCCTCAAAAAAACTGAAGCAAAACAATATGAATAGCACAGTACAAAATCCAGATATAGCAGCATGCATACATTACCATGAGGACAGCATGGAAAGCAGGATTCAGTGAATGCTCCCAAGACCCAGTAGATCCACCAGGCAATTATACCTTTCTAATTAGTTAATACAATCACCTGGTCTACTTAGCTCATTACCATGGTCTACTCCTGTCTGCTCACTAGATTCTCATCCAGTCACAACTTATTACCTGGACATGAAAGTGATTGCGAGAAAGGCTTTCTCACTACTTCATGATGATTCTGTCATGTTCCATCAGTGAAATGGAATTGCATTAGTGGGATGTCCCGATAATGCCAAATGACGGGAAATGAGGGGGCAAGTCCACTTCACTCACAGGAGACATTTCTGGGTGGGATAATGTCCAGATAAGCACGATTTAGTGTGAAAGTACTTGCTGTGATCACACAAGAATCATGGGATAGGGATGGGACAATGACATCCCCCTCCCCCAATGTGATAAAGGAGTTTATCACATGGGAGGAATTTCTCTTAATTTCGAATGAAAAGAAAGTGGGGTCAGAACACATTCATGTGAATTCGCTAGTTCAGCAAATTTAAGTGAATTCAAATTGCATTTGAACTGACTTCCCATTGCCTGAAAATAGCTTGCCATTGCTTGAAATTGCGTGTGATTGCCTCTCACGCAATCATGTGAAACCCCATGATTGCACTCGGACTGACATCCCATTGCCCGAATTTGCGTGTGGTAGTCTATCACACAATAACGTTAAACCCCATGATTGAGTTCAGATTGCCATTGGATTATACTTCCAATTTCCCTTGTCTGATAACATCCATAGTCCATAGTGAAAGAGGCAGCTAAGGGAGTGAGTTCATGTGGGGAAGTGAAGAGTAGAAGATACCACCACATGAATAATATAATAATAATTTATTTATATTTTCCCATCTCTCCCAGATGGATCGAGGCAGGATTCCAATCTGAAAATTACATACAAACACTTCAATAAAGCACAATAGCAGTGATAATTCCACTAAAGTGACCAGCATGGCTCTGCAAGAGTTTTAAGGGACCCTGAAAAGAAGTTTCATGCAACCATCATCCCCACCATGGTCCTAAACGCCCCTGGCTCCCCTTGTCTTTCTTCTGCACCAGTACTTTGACTGAAAGACCCCTTTTCTCCTCACTGCCCCTCTGGATCTTTCCACCACTCCCGGGGGGGGGGGTACTGCCCATTTTGGGAATCATGGTGTAGATGCACCCTTAATGGTCTTACATGTGTGCAATCATTTTCAAATTAAAACCAGACAATATAAATTGGTTAAAACAATTTTGAATAATGTAGCTGTAAAACAGGGGAGCCAGCATGGCATAGTGGTTTAGATGTTGGACTATGACTCTGGGGACCAGGGTTCGATTCCCAGCTCTGACATGAAACCCACTGGGTGACCTTGAGCAAGTCATTCTCTCTCAGCCTCAGGGGAAGGCAATGGCAAACCACCTCAGAACAAGTCTTGCCAAGAAAAATCCATGATAGATTTCTCTCATAATCTTGAAGACACAGCTATATGTCTTTTTTGTTCAGTGTATAATGCCAGTGTTGTCTGAGGATTGCTCTGGTGGTCATGTGGCCAGCATGGCTGCACCAAATGCTGTTACCTTCCCACTGAGAAGCAGTACTATCTATCTACTTGCATTTGCATGCTTTCAAACTGCTAGGTTGGTAGAAGCTGGCACTAGTGACAGGAGCTCACCCCAACATATAGCTGTGACTTGAAGACACAGCTATATGTTATAAAACATATGCAGCCTAGATACAATCAGTTTGGCCCAAAGGCTTTAATTAAAAGCCAGGTTTTAACTTGATATTGAAATGATGCCAGTGTTGGCACCAATCAGGCTGCTGGGGAAGGAACTTCTTCCATGTATTTCTCTATTGATGAGACCTGGAGAAGGGCCTCTCCAGTAGATCTCAATTCTCAGGCAGGCATATAGAGGAAGCAAAGCTCCCTCAAGTATCAAGGTTCCAAGCTGTTTAGGGCTTAAAATGTTATTGCCAGCACCTTCAATGCAGATCAAAAATGTATTGGCATCCAGTGCAATTCTTTCAGAACTACTGCTGTAGGATATCTTAATGGAATGCCAGTGAGCATTTGAACTGCTACATTTTGCACTAGCTGCATGTTCCTTGTTGTCTTCAAGGGCAGCTTCACATAGAGTGCATTGCAGTAGTCAAATTGAGATTACCAGGGCATGGACTACTGTGGCTAAGTTGCAGTTCACTAACAGGATTCCATTGGGTTTCTCCACTGTAACTAATGGAGCCATAAAGTTAAGAAACATAGACTGTAATGGAGAATGTCAACCAGTGTTTCCAAGTTCTATTTTTCCATGTACTGTATAGGTTTGTTGTTTTTTGTTGGCTGTGAACAATAAGGGTTCGGTGCAGTGCAACAGCATCAAGGATGTTCTCTTCTCGGCAGTGATCCCAGCAACAGACTTATCGGAGCAGATCTCCACAGCTGGTACAGAGGCCTCGGGCACCGGCAACATGAAATTCATGCTCAATGGGGCTCTGACCATCGGAACTATGGATGGTGCCAATGTTGAAATGGCAGAAGAAGCCGGGGAAGAGAATCTCTTCATCTTTGGCATGAGGGTGGAGGATGTGGCGGAGCTGGACCGGAGAGGGTGAGTGGGGTTGGGAGGCCATGTTTCCACATATGATGCAATGGCAACTGGGTTGAAAATGGATGGAAAAGCATGCCTCATTTCCAAATGGCATAGGAAAATGCAGGAGGGAAAACTGGGACCCAGGCTTGGCACAGTTACCATTTTGATTTAGAGACACAGGAACAAAAGTAATTCAGAATGGACTGAAGCAAGGTGTGCCCTTGTTGTGCGACTGATAACACTCAGATGTCACAACTACACTAGGACTCTTGTGTATGGGCTCATACTCTTGATTGCACACTTGTGCAAGTACTTGGCATTGCATAGGTTGAAGGATAGCCATTGGTGTGATCCATAAAGCTTCAAGCAGTGTTATGCAGTTGTTGAAGTTAGACACATTGTGTCAACTCAAAGGACAGAACCCAAAGGGTGCTCAGTAACGGCTCCTCTTCATCCTGGAGAGAATGACCAGTGGGGTGCCACAGAGCCCAGTGCTATTCAACATCTTTATCAGTGATTCAGATGAAGGAATAGAGGGCATGCTCATCAAATTTATAGATGACACAAAATTAGGAGGTGTACATGTTCCCAGAAGACAGAATCCAAATTCAGAATGACCTTGGCACATTAGAGGGCTGGACCAAAACTAACAAAATGATAAGTAAATGGACACCCTGAGACCCTGCCATTCAAAAACAGAACAATATGCAGATTAACATGGAAATCACCTCTTCTCCACCAACAGTATATATACTCCACTATTTTCCATGGCAGCATTATACAATCATAGAATCATAGAGTTGGAAGAGACCACAAGGGCCATCCAGTCCAACACCATTCTGCCATGCAGGAAATCCAAAGCATCCCTGACAGATGGCCATCCAGCCTCTATTTGAAGACCTCTAAGGAAGGAGATTCCACTACACCCAAAGGAAGGAGTGTGTTCGACTGTCAAACAGCCCTTACTGTCAGGAAGTTCCTCCTAATGTTAAGGTGGAATCTTTTTTCCTGTAGCTTGCATCCATTGCTCTGGGTCCTAGTCTCTGAAGCAGCAGAAAACAAGCTTGCTGCCTCCTCAATATGACATCCCTTCAAGTATTTAAACAAGGCTATCATATCACCTCTTAACCTTCTCTTCTCCAGGCTAAACATCCCCAGCTCCTTAAGTCGTTCCATTTAGGACATGGTTTCCAGACCCTTCACCATTTTAGTCGCCCTCCTTTGGACACATGGCTCCAGTTTCTCAATGTTCTTTTTGAATTGTGGTGCCCAGAACTGGACACAATATTCCAGATGGGGCCTGACCAAAGCAGAATAGAGTGCACTATTACTTCCCTTAATCTAGACACTATACTTCTATTGATGCAGCTTAAAATCGTATTGGCCTTGTTAGCTGCCACATCACACTGTTGACTCAAGTTCAATTTGTGGTCTACTTGGACTCCCAGATCCCTTTCACATGTAGTCTCGTTCAGCCAAGTGTCTCTGAAGATGCCAGCCACAGCTGCTGGCTAAACGTCAGGAATAAACTCTTCTAGAACACAGCCTCATAGCCCCCAAAACCCACATAAAACTATGGATGTCAGACATGAAAGCTTTTGATTTCACTTGCTGGATCTCTGTTGCTCAGGTTGCATGATTTCCACCTCCTTTTAGCAGTTTCGGGTAGGGAAGGCAAATACTTTAACCTTGTAAAGTGTTATTTCCATAAGTGAATAATGTAAAGCGAATGTTAGTGAGAGTCAGAATGCTATAGTGGTTGCAGCATTGGAGTAGGACACTGAGAGACCAGGGTTCAAATCCCTGCTTGGCCATAGAAAGCCACTGGGTACCTTAGACAAGTCACAATCTCTCATCCTCAGAGGAAAGCAAGGACAAACACTCTCTGAGCAAATTCATGATAGGATTGCCATAAGTTAGAAATGACTTGAAAGCACACAGCAATAACAACAATTTTAGATGTGGGACCCATGTCTAAACATGAAATTCATTTATGTTTCATATACACCTTATACACATACCCTGAAAGTTATTTTATACATAATACTTTAAAATAATTATGTGCATGAAACAAAAAAATATCGGTTTTACAAACCAAGATGATGGGGGCTGTAGTCTAATGCATCTGGAGTGCAGTAATTTGGAGTGGTTTAGCCATAGCACCGGAGACCAATTGCATCCTAGCAATGCAGTATGACGACTTTATTAGTAGTATCTGCTTCGTTACCTAATCAGTAATTATCTTATTTGGTGGGTGTGGAATTCTGTGCCTCCTCTGGTTTAATTAGTAGGCAGTCTTGAAAGGGAAGAGAGGAGAAACTATAGATGTTACAATATAATAATCAGCCATCTCCAGTATGAGCTACCGTACAATTAACTTTTTTAAAAGCATCTGTTTTCATGTTTCACAGTCTGGAGAAAAATTATCTAGATGTCCAAGGCCTGAGGGGGGGGGACTGCATATTATACAGGTTGAGTGTCCCTTATTTGAAATGTCTGGGACCAGAAGTGTTTTGGAATTTGGATTTTGGGGAATTCTGGAATATTTGCATATACATAATGAGATATCTTGATGATGGGACCAGTGTCTAAATAGAATTCATTTATGTACTGTATACATCTTCTACATAGCCTGAAAGTAATTTTATGCATACTTTAAAATAGTTTTGTGCATAAAACAAAGTTTGTTTACTCTCAGAAGGGTGAGGTGTCACCATCTCAGCCATCCATGTGGACAATTTTAGATTTTGGAATATTTTGGAATTCTGGGTAAGGGAGACTCAACCTATCTCCAACCAAGCTTAGAAAAGGTGACTTTTGGGGATAGCATTTCCTAGAATTCCCCAGGGTCCCAGGGATTCTGGAATTTGTAGTCCAAAATAATATTTCCAAGTGCTTGTGTAATCTCCCTCACTTAGTGTTAAAGCATCCTCTTCATGCTTGCTTTCACACAGGTACAATGCTCAAGAGTACTACGACAGGCTTCCTGAGCTCAAGCAAGTCATCGACCAGATCAAGAGTGGGTTCTTTTCACCCAAAGATCCTGACATGTTCAGAGACATGGTCAACATGCTGTTCCACCATGACCGGTGAGTGGAGAAAGATTCTTGCCAATTATTGTGGCTACAGCTGAGCTATTCAGAAAAGGTGGCTCAGCCATGCTGTAGTTTACCAGGCCCACTTTTGGTCAAATTCTGCTGTGCAAAAGTTTTAAATCATATGACGGTTGGGTTGGATCTGTGTTCTGCTGGGCTGGTGGGTGGGGGCTTCCCTCCCCCCTCCTCTTTTTGACAGCCCATCCAAACCCCCCCAAAATGATACATGAGGGCTTACAGACCTTTAGCATAGAAAAGGGAGAATTCACCCCAAATTAGATAAATGCAGTGGACCCTCAGTATCGGGTGGGATAGCAAAATCTCTGGATGCTCAAATTTCATTAAATATGATGGTGTAGTGAAATGATTTCTTATGTATAAAATGGCACGATCAAGGTATGCTTTGGGTTATTTATATATGTTCTTATATCTTTTCAAGCCGTGATGGTTGAATCTGTGGATACGGAGGGCTGACTGTGAACGTTCCATATTATTACCAGTACCTATTATTGGAACAGGGAAAAAGCATGAATCGAGGGAAGCTAGACATAGATGTGGAATGTATAAACAGTGACTGGAAGCTGTGTGGGGAAGGCATGTCCCTGGGGTTGATTCTTTGAAAGAGTAGTTCACTCTCTCGGGTTGAGAGTCGTGTTGGGGCATGTAGAGACGAGCAACATGGTCTTGACAAGTCCTTCCTCTCTGGGGGAGGGGGGGAGTGGGAAGCCAGTTGCATCTCATTCCATCCTGGCTGGGAGAAATTTAGTTTGCACCCAGTCCCCTTGGGAGCAGCAATCGAGCAGCCAGTCGAGCAATGACTCTCGCCCATGCCAGAAGCTTGGCTGATCCAGCAGGGTGATAGTTAGGGATATGTTGATGATCGTATTGTCATTTATTTTATTTTAAAAAATTTTATGAGATACTGTAACAGTGCTCAGTAGGCGAATCTTTTTAACTTCTTCTGGCTTCATTTTGCTCACTAATAGGTTTAAAGTCTTTGCAGACTATGAAGCCTACGTCAAATGTCAAGACAAAGTCAGTCAACTGTACATGGTAAGCAAGGTGCAGGGTGGGAAGAGGGAATATTTTTCTGGCAGGACTTTGGATGGGCAACCCAGGTGTCCTAACTCACCAAGTGTACAACTACATGGTGTTTCATGCTGGGCCGCCACAGTTCAAGAGGGATATTGACAAACTGGACTTTACCCAAAGAAGGATGACCAAGATGACCAAAGGTCTAGAAACTAAACCCTATGAGGAATGAGTTAGGGAACTAGGTACGTTTAGCTTGGAGAAAAGTGAGAATTGATGTGATAGCCATCTTTAAATAATCTGAAAGAATGCCATGTAGAAAATGAAGTGAACTTATTTTCTGCTGTTCCATAGACTTCCCAGCTGCCCCGTTCAGGACAAAGGTAGTTTCTCTAATCTGTAGGGTGCAGGGCAGGGAGTGATGTGAAAAGATTACGAGTCCCACATCAAAAAGGCAGGGTAGTGCATCTGCTGCAGGTTTGAATCTAAAGAAGCTCTCCATGGTTCTGAAAACTCTTTCACCTAAAGAAGTTCGGTGTATTGGATAACTCCTTCAGAGTAAAGCCTAGAGTGGATTTGCCACTCCCACTGACATGGGAGTAGGATTGGTGTCAACCCAGTGTGGTAACTCATGCTGTCACCCCCCAGGCAGTTGGCCACCCAACAGCTCCAGCGAGTGGGAGGTACCAGCATAGGGAGGGATCATGTTTGCCTCCCTCTGTACATGGAGCAAAGATGAGGGCTTTGGCCAGGCCCCCCAGTGATCCTTCGGGCCTGCAAAAAGGGAGAAGGGGGAACATGGAAGAACAGGATGCCAATGCCCACGCTGTTACAGTAGCACTACCTGGCCTAATATCCCAAAACACCTCCCTTCCCCGCAGACAAAGAGTGGGAAGTGATGGGGTGATGGAAGGAGAAGCAGTAGCAAGCAGGGAGGGGTGCTTGCCATCCATGCTTCCCCTCTTGACCACCTCTGCTGCCCTCCCAGTCCCAGCTAAACTGCCTGGCACACCACTCAGTTGCCCCTTCTACCACCCAGGGCCACTGTGTTCCTGGAGGGGGTGGTTTGCACCAGCCACTTGGCTGGTGACAGGAAATAGAGTCAGTAAAAGCGGTGGCAGCATTGGCAATCACAGATTCCTCCGCTCCTCCAGAAGGAAGAAGTCTATGGCCATCTCTGTCACCATTGCCTCCCTTTTCCACCCTGCCAAACCCAGAAATCTGTCCCATCAGAGGCCGCAGTGGACAGACAGCAGAGGCACCCTGAATGCTAGAAGAAGGCTGGGAGGGATCTTGGGACAGAATGAGTGACTGCTCCACCAGGTGTTATCCCCCTTGGAGGTGTCACTAAGTGGGGTCCACACACCTGCCACCCCCTACTGATGCCTCTGGACATGGGAGCCTCCAGCCACTACTGTGCATATGGAAATAAGACATTTGGCATGGCTAAGTCAGGTTCTTAGCAGGTTGCTTCCTTCACAGAACACCAAGGAGTGGACCAAAATGGTTATCAGGAACATTGCTTCCTCGGGGAAGTTCTCCAGTGACAGGACCATCAAGGAATATGCTCGGGACATCTGGCACGTCGAACCTTCTGACCTGAAGATCCCCCCACCCAATGTGCCCCGGGATGTGGCAGATGAGATGCTGGCCAATGACACGGCTGAGAAGCTGCACATGTGAATTTGGAAGAACCTTGCAAGTTTAGCCTGCTGTACTGGATGTGATGGGAAACACGTCCCTTTCATTGCCTAGTGCATAGCAGAAGTAGATGTTACCCATTGTTTTTCTTTTGTGTGTGTAAGTGCTGAAGGAGATGGGAGGATTTTTGGCAATATTGTAGAAATGCAGATAAATTGGAGTGTGTGTGCTTTACAGATTTTAAATTTGGTTTCAGTGTCATCCCTTCCCCTCCCCTGGGGTCCTGGGAATTGTAGTTCTTGATGCACTTGGGAGTTCCTCTAACTGGAATTCTCTATGATCCCAGGGAGGGAGAGGTGGGTGTGGAGAAGTCATAAACTCAATATCTCTCAAGACAGACAGGCCCAGAGATAAAATCTGCTTCTAATCAACACTGTAAGAAGTACCAATGGTAAGAATGAGGGTGCATCTACACTGTAGAAATAATATAGCTTGACACCACTTTAATTGCCATAACTCCATCCTTCAGAATCCTAGGATTTGTAGTTTTGGGAAGCACCAATACACTTTGGCAGAGAAGACAGAAGACCTTGCAAAACTACAAATCCTAGGATTCCATAGAATGGAACTGTAGCATTTGAATTGGTGTCAAACTGTGTTATTTCTACAGTGTAGATGCACCCTAAATTTATCCAATCTTTTTTTATTTTAAAAAGAAAATGGATGACTATTTAGTAGAGACCACAGCACCTGCTCCTGAGAGGTGATAAAACAACAAAAGGAAGCTAAATCTCAGAATTGCCACGGCTGCTTGTAACTATCTTATAATCAAGGATCTTTTCTCAAGAGGTTAGGGTAGGAACCTGCTCCAAATTTTCTGTAATCTTTCCACATAGCCCAACCAATGTGCTTTAAAAATATACCCTGTGGTATATAACAGGTGCTATGTACTGGATGCCCCTTGCACTACTACATCTCTTCAGCAAATTGCCCCATGCATACTGAGCAGCTACCCACCACTGGCCTGCAGATGCAGTAAGTGGAAAGAGAATGATCTGTTCAGCAACTATTTAGGGGATCCACTTGTAGATGTATCTGTACAAAGAATGCAAAAAAAAAAAATTTCCCAGAGGTCCCAGAGCATCTCTTTGTGTTGTTCCTGCACACTGTCTTGTTGCTTCCAATATAGAATTGTACATTCCTGAAAATCTGCATGACAAAATAAAACAAAAAAACCACGCTTGTTATTACCATTTCTTTTATTATCTGTGACAGGTCTAGGATCTGAAATTGAAGGTCTCCTTGCTGGTGTGGTCTTGGGGTTGGTGGCAGATCTGGCTGCATAGATGTCACTTAATGCGCTTGAGAAAATTTCTGTTGGGGCAGAAAAAGAATAGCCAGAGACAGATTTTTAATAAGATGCCCAGGTTGTGGGTTCACTTTGAGCAGCCTTTCCCAACCTTTTTACCTTTGGGATGAAATAATTTTCAGATCTCAGGGAAGCCCCGCATGACAATTACTATAGCAATAGCTTTTCAAAAATGTTTAATTTTAATCTCTCTCAGAACCCCTAGCTGAGATTTCATAGAACCCCAGTTCTAGGAAATCCTGGTTTAGAAATCCTAACAGCAATGGCTTCCACAATGGTTTGTAGAATGAATGCAAAGTGGAGAGGAGTACATCCCATAGTGTTCTATGTTGGAGTTGTGTTGTACAAATTGCCACATCCTGAATTATGTGTTGATTTTCCTATGGGTTGCAAAGTAAGGTTGTGAAATCAGATGCACAACTGAAGGAACAGTGCCTCTAACTGTAGCATAAGCAAACCAAGGTGCATCAGCCAAGAATGCACTTGCATACCCCTGCTGCTTCTGCAACCCTGAACTGAGGCTGAGGTCCTGGATATGGAAGACACATCTCCATAGCTCTGTCTCTCCATGCCACCCCTCCAAAACTACCTTGTTAAGCAGCACAGACCCTCCCCCCCAAACACAGCTGTTTCCATGTTGTCAGAGACAGTGGCATCACTAGCATTGGCATCACCCGGTGCAGTAATTCATGGTGTCACCTGCCCCAATTGACCTCCTTCTATACCGCACCATGCAGAATCCTTAGTCACGTTTTTTTGTACTAAGGTTACTCATAAATCATAATTCTCGTAAATCGCTCAATGTAATGACAAGAGTTGTGGCATAAAACAATGAGCCAAATTAAAGTTAAACTTTTAAATTACAATACCATGCGCACAGGCTAAACAGTATTTACATGTATATAGTTTCATGTGGTTAAAAAGGAAATTTGGTAAGATGCAATGTTTCTTTGTTTTTTTGGGGGGTGGAGGGTTTTTTTTTAACCTAACATTTAATTTTTGTAATTTTAAAAAAATTCAATTTCAATTTAAAAATTAAAAACTAAATTTTAAATTTATATTTTTAATTTAAAAAAAAAGAACCAAAGGCCTCTCCTTTCCCTCCCACTAAGCCTTGCCCCACATATGCCATCTTCAGCATTTGAAAGGGACACAGGTGAGTGCTACAGGGCATTTCTGCCAAAAGGCAGATGTTTGGAGAGCAGTAGTGTCTTCCTCTCCTTGGGGTCACCTGATGCAGCCCACATCCTCCTGGTGATGCTCCTAGTCAGAGAGAAGGAGGAATCAATGTGGAAGCTGCTCCCCAGTGTAGTTTGCTATGCTGTGAGAGGTATCCATAGAAATCTCCAGGCATCCTTGGGTGGCCCTGGGGATGATGTCCTTGAAGTGCATCCAGTTACTGGAAAGGACAACGGTCCTCCCAGTCCAGTTTCACCAAAGTGCTCCGAAAGCATACTTACTTCAGAATAGAAGCGAGTTCGGGGTTAGTTGCTATGTGGTCGTGGCCCAAGCCCATGGCTGCCGGGAAGGCAATAAACTGGACACTGTCTTTCTTCTCAGAGGCATTGTAGGCAATATCAAAGACCTGTGAGTGTTGAAAAAAGGGAAGGCGTGAGATGCCGGCACATGGAGACTGGCCTGATTGTATGTTCTCCAATGATCAATCAAATCTGGAATGGTTTGCTCCCATTTTTTTTAATCAAAGTATTTTTATCCTATTCTTTAATCATGAGATCTTAAGGCAGCAAAGAGATTAAACAACAGAGACAATTCCAGGTTAAAGTTAATATATAATTTAAAGAAGATGAAAATGTATTAAACAATTCAAGCATGTTGAAACACTCCAAAAAGGCTTTAAAATGTTTAAATGCCCCTGCTTGTGGAATGGCAAGCAATACATGCAGAAATTCCCTCTTTGACACAACCATTTTTTTCAAGATTGCCACAGAAATATGAGAAGGCATGACAGTGTGCTGGGAAAAACAACTCAAATGTGCTGGAAAAAACAACTCAAACAACAACAAACCCATCCTTCCATTCCCATCCACAGCCATCCCCCCACCCTTTAAAAAGACACAGTAATGATTCTAAAGTTACCTTTCTTCCCAACTGTACTGGTATGACTTTATCATCTTCTGAATGTAAGATCAAAAGAGGACTGGACAACACTTTGACACTGAATGGAGGAGAAAAAAGGAAGTTGAACCAAAACTTATTCTGTTTTTTCATAGCTTTAGACCATCAAAACAAACTGAGCTACCACTATCTACTGATTTGACCCCCTCCTTTCCCTAGTAACTCAGTAGGAAGTTACTTTGGGGGTATTTTTCATCTCCAATGCTGCAAAGACTTTCTCCCCCCCCCCCCCCCCCCCCCGCAACCCTTGTGAGAAGATGAAACCAAGCAAAGGCACATGAAAGTGAGTGTGAGAGCTAGACGTACTTTTAAAGGAAAAGGTTAAGTCTAACCTGAATAAAAAGATAATGCTTTACATGAAGGGCCACCTTCCCTTCAGGCACACTTAGGAGTTAGAGAACTGACAGCTGACTAAAGAATTCCGGATCCCTCCCCAAATCACAGAACCCAAAATCCCATAGGGCAGAGCCATAACAGTTAATGTGGAGTCAAACCGAATTAACTGTGTAGGGCACACACCCCTTGAGACCAGATTTTGATGGGCCGCAACTCCCCGCATGCAAAGCCAGCATGGCCAAAGTCAAGCAAGCATTCCAAGGTTTACATCACCTCCAACTTTGCACAGATGAAAACTGGGACAGTTATGGCTGAGCCACATCAGAGGGTAGTGAAAAGAGTGTGTGGCCAGGTAATGAGAGAAGAATGTTATGAACAAGGAAGGATACACAAAACAATGGTGGGAATCCTGTTGTTGACGTAGGTCTTGATACCTGAATGTACATCCGTGGGATTATAATCAGGCAGTTCTACAACATCTGTCTCCAGTAAAGGGCTGGTGTTATATTACTACATAGGGGAGCCGGCAAAGTATCTGATGCACAACAGGACCAATGAGCATGACATCAGCTGGGGAGTGCCAATGTGCATCAGGACACTCTTGCCACTGTCCTGTTATACGTCTTCCCAATTCACTGACAAAGTTTCCTAGTGCCTCTGCTATGTAGCTAAGAGGCTGTACAGACCAGTGATAAATGTCGACACTGGGGCAGAGTGGGGGTGTGTGGTGGTCTCACACTGTATGCCCCAACTCCGCCCCCATGCTGGCATGACACCACGCACCTCACCACACAGTGCGAGGTGTCATGGCACTCCCTTGGAGCAGCATGTACACGTGCTGCACCAAAGGAGTGCCAAAAAGCGGTGGTGCCAGCAGCTATGGCGTCCTTTTCACAGCACGAAAAGGAGCCACTTTTTGCACCTCCTTTTTGTGCCACAGAAAGACCAGATCACAAATTTTGTTTCATGCACATAATTATTAGAAATACTGTGTAAGAAATTACCTTCAGGCTAGGTGTATAAGGTATATTCATGTTTAGACTTGAGTCCAACCTCCAAGATATCTCATTAGGATAAATGCAATTATTTCAAAATCCAAAAAAAAATTCAAAATATTTCTGCTCCCAAGCATTTGAGATAAGGAAGACTCAACCTGTAGTTCTCAAAAGACTGTGGGGCACTATTAAGTATTTGGGGGTAAATTTTTAGTGGGGGGAAGAGGCTCTAGAATCTCGAAGGGGACAAAGTAGTCCGACAGTCTGTGACTGTCGCTGCAAAAATGTTTTTTAAGACTGCTGGGCAGAGAGAACAAACGGGAAAATGTGAATTTCATGAGTGAGTGCACCTCCATCAAGTAACCATCAACAGCTCTCTGAAAAACAAACTCCAATGGTCCCAGCCCAAATACAATCTCAATTAATTGATGTATAAGCAGTTCTCTTTCTGAAGAGCAGTGTATTTATATGCACTTTCACACACACCTCTCAAAAAAACTGTCCCAATTTGACAAGAGGAGTCCCAATTAATCCTCAGTTGTCCCATTTTTGCCCTTGCCAGAAAGCTTGGGCAAAAGCAAACTGCAGCAGCCTCTCCTAATTAGCCCCGTCTTCTTCTCCTTCTCCTTCTTCTTCTTCTTCTTCTTCAAGAACCATTGCTAACTTGGTCACTCTCTGATAATGCTTTACATGAAGGGCCACCTTCCTTTCAGGCACACTTAGACATCTCTGATGTTGCTAGGCCACTTGGGCCACAGTTTCCAACTATGAAAAGTTGGTGGGGGGAACCACTTTATTTGTATCTATGCCAAAGTCAAGGGCAAGCTCGTTAAACATTTAACCACTGTGCATCGCTTCAAGGGCCTTGGTGCGCTGAGAGACAATAAATAAATGCAGTAGATTATATTATTTTAGATTGCTGACTGATGATAGACAGATGGATGGATAGACAGACAGATCAGTCAATTGCTGGCTGGCTGGATGGATGGATGGATGGATGGGCAGGCAAGAACTTACTTTATATCATTTCGAAAGTACATGTCAGCTCGGGCCATTGTGTCCAGGACTAAATATTCAAAACCAGGGAATTTGCGATAGATCTGGTGAGGGGAAAGAAAAAAAATAATCTGTATTACAGAAGACGTAAAGGCTGTAAGAATGGACAGTTTTCCACCAATGGAAATTCCAACAAGCTATTGCAACTGTACATAGGTCAACATGGAAAACCAAACACCTTGCACTGTTCCCTGCAATCGAAAGGATTACATGGCTTCAAACATAATAGCTTTGATCTCCCCCTTTCACTGATAGCTACATTTGAATGGGTGCAAAAGGGCCAGAGTTTTTGGATGCTTTTTGGAGATATAACTCCCAGAATCCTTCAGTCAGCTTGCCCACTGACTAGTATGGCTGGAAGATTCTGGAAGTCATTAATTCAAAAAATCAAAATTTCCAAGCTTCAACCTTTTCACACTCTCTGTCTCTCATGCACTTTCACACACATAGGAGTGTATCAGACAAGGGAAATTGGGAGTATAATCCAATGGCAATCTGAATGCAATCATGGAGTTTAACATTATTGCATGATAACCAACTACATGCAAATTCGGGCAATGGGAAGTCAGTCCGAACGCAATCATGTGGTTTCACGTTATTGCATGATAGACTGCCACACGCAAATTAGGGCAATGGCATGCTATTTTCGGACAATGGGAAGCCAGTTTGAACACAATGCGCATTCACGTAATTGCGCTAAACTAGCGACTTTAAGTGAATGCATTCTGGCCCCACTTTATTTTCATTCGAATGTAAGAGAAATTCCTCCCGTTTGATAAACTCCAGAGAGAGAGAGAGAGAGGGAGAGACAGCTCTATTTCACTGGTTGCTACCTTGTGTACTCAATTCCAGGTGCTTCTGAAGTCTCAAGCAAGTGAACCAAGGCACACCATCATGCAAGGCCAAATGCAAGAGGCTGGGGCCGAAGAGAAATTCCAAAATATAATGAAACAGGGGCCTTTCTGCATGTGTCTGACCTATCAGAGGTGGTAAATTAAATTTTAAAAGTGTGCCATGGTGGTTTGAATGTTGGATTCCAACTCTGGAGACTAAGGTTTGCTTCCTGGCTTGGCCATGAAACCCACTGGGTGACCTCGGGAAAATCACATGCTCTCAGCCTCAGAGGAAGGCAATGGCAACCCTCTGAACAAATCCTGTCAAGAAAACCCCATGATAGGCTCACCTTAAGGTCACCTTAAGTTGGAAACAACTTGAAAGCACACAACAACAACAAAATAAAAGTATGAATGAACCGATAAAACAATAATACAAAACGTTCAAGAACAAGCAGCATAACCATTTGCTTGTGTAAGCAGACATCCTTCTTTTTTGGGTTTTTGTGGGCCAATATCCTCCATTTTGCAGCACCTTGTTCTCCTTTGTAGTTATTTCATCTGGTCACATTGCATGTGAGCCCACTGATAATCTGCAATTTCAGTGAGGCTAACCACCTGATCCCATTCAGTTTGTATGGAGTCATTCAAGTGATAACAGAAATGAGCAATGCCATTCTTCCTTCAGCCTGGGATGCTAGCCAGTGAGTGGCCTGGAGCGATTGCACCCACTGAGCCATTGATAATCCGGCCCTGTCACTGGAGGACTATCACAGTAACTCAGCCACACTGTCACACAGTCTGAACCGGACATTATCTGTGTCACTAAAAGAAGGGAAGAAAGACTTACTTTTGTAAGGGGGATGTTGGCCGCTGCATCTCTGATGTTGGTATAAGGAGCTTCGAGAACAATTGCATCCACTATGATTCCATCTGTGTGGGGGGAGATGGAAATATATCAATCAATCAATCAATCAATCAATCAATCTTTATTAACAGTCAATAGACCCAGCAAGACATGCTATAACTTAAAACCATAGAAAGTTTACGTAAAAGGTACAAGTAGTTTATATAACATTAAATTATCAGATTGGGTTACAACAATAGAGATTATTTTTGATTATATATTTATAAATCTAAAGTAGGTATATTGCCATTAGTCAGACCCCCTTTTTATAATTCGTTCCCTCTAATTTTAACGGCTAGAGACAAAAAATCTACAACAAAAAGTTAATGTTTATGCATTTGTACAACAACAAAAGAAGGGGTTAAACAGAGGGTTAAACTTGCAGGGGGAAGACATGGAGATATGGATAAATCCTCAAAGGAAGACTCTTAGGGGTTATTTACACATTTCATTTTGCAACGTGATTAATAATAATCTCAAACATTCCCAATTTGTTGTTCACACTATTTTTAAAATTGGAACTGTATCTCTGTGTATCTCTGCAAGTTTGTTTGCTTATATGGGTCAGCACTGCAAATAAAGCTAGAGTCGATGATGCGGGGGTTATTCAGATGGTGAAAATAATCTGGGTTGAATCTTTGTTGTTCAGATGCATTTTGAATGCATCTATTTAAGTTTTGGAGGGGCTGCCAAAAAAAACCCTTAATCTATTTCCTGAGGGCTTTTTTTGTAAAAGATTCACATTGTTGGCAGTATGAGCAACCGATGAAAATAAACCCAGGAGAAACTGGGATAAAACTCTGCATGCCTTTAATATGTTTCAAATACATTTGCATTGTCGACTCCATCTTTATGCGAGTGCTGGCACCTGTGAGCAACAGAACTTGCAGAGATGTGCACAGATTCAGTTCCATGGTGTGAGTAACAAAACTGAAATATGTGAGTGTGTGAATGTGTGATTATTCACACCATCACACTAAAAACAACAACATCTGAATGATCCCCCAGATGTATTCGAAACACGTTCAAGGCAAAAAGAGTTTTATCCCAGTTTTTCCCAGGTCTTTCCACATCGGTTATTCACACAGCTGACAATGTAGATTTTTCAGGAAAACCCGACAAAAACACACGAGATCAGTAATCCCAGGTTTTGTGGGGGTTTTGGCAACCTACCAAAAAACTTAATTGGATGCATTCCAAATTCATGTGAACAACACAGGTTCAATCCACGTTCTACCGGGATAATTTACATCGACTCAATAACCCTTTATTCATGCCTTTAGTCTACCCATCCCCATCCCTACCAGCAAGAAAAAGAAAACCAAGCAAGAACCTGCAAAACCAGATACGCAGGTCTAGCAGAGACATCCTACCCAAAGCCTCTAGGTTGAATCCAACTGACTCAGCCTTCAATAACAGCCTTACATTAAAGAGAAGAGAAACTTAAAAGTGGCCCTAAAAGATGCCAACAAAACAAGAGCTGAGTTTCCTTGCAAATTTGTTTTGGCTGCAATTTTCATACCTATCTTTCCTGAGAGCTACACCACCATCATCTGTCACCATTGGCTGTGGTTCCTAGGGCTGATGGAAGTTGCAGTCTAACAAGAGCCATAGGCTCAAATGTTCCCCAACGAATATTTCAATCTGTCCACATTTTCCCCACTCAAAATGGGCAAGGGGGGGGGGAAATCTATCCTCCCCCTTTTGTTAGTGGTTCTTTTGCAGAGCTTGGAAAAGCCCCAGAATCCTCCAACAACCATACTGGCTGCAGGATCCTGGGAGTTATCATCCAAAGAAGTAACTCTTCCAAGCACCTTCCCCAAAAATACATATTACCTAAAGCCTCCCCCCTTGAAAGGCTGACCCTTCCTCTTTGCACACATATCCGCAGTTACCTGTTTCTTTCAGCTTCCTTGCTGTATTGGTCGCAATTCTGCAAGAAAATAAGAAATAGGGAGGTATGAGTCTCCCAGCAGCAAATTGTAACGGTCATTATTATCATTATCATTATCATCAACTTTATTTATTTATTTATTTTTATCCCTCCTTTCTCCCAATATATTCAAGACGGCGAGTCTTTTTGACATGCCTATCAAATGAGAACTCTTGGCCGAAGCAATCTCAACGTCACTATGTCATTTTAGAAGGTGTGTGTGTTTATATGATGGAATGATTTGCCATGCAAACAAAAATCCCTTAACAAACACAACCAGAATAGCAGGTGAAAGGCAAAATTAAAAAACTCTTCCTGAATTGCTAGTATTCTATGTGCAGGATTTTCCCCCTTTCATTCAATCCTGTGGGCCCCCATGCAGTTAGAAGTTTACAACCTCTTAGGCTGCATCTGCATTGCAGAAATAATGCAGTTTGAGACTACTTTAACTGCCATGGCTCAGTGCTATGGAATTCTGGGAACTGCACTTTTGTGAGACATTTAGCCTTCTCCATCAGAGAGCTCTGGGGCCACAACAAACTACAAATCCCAGGATTCCATTGCATTGAGTCAAGGCAGTTAAAATGGTGTCAAACTGTGTTTTTTCTGCAGTGCAGATGCAATCCAAAAGGACTAAGTCCTGGCTTTTGCAACTTATTTGTCACCTAGAGTCAGAAGTCAGAACACCGGAGCAAACAAGAACAACCAAATAAACCCTTGGTTATCTCTCTCTCTGGCTTTACTTCATAAATGAAGATTCAGGAAGGACTCATGATCCCGCACTTTCTACAAGCACGTTGATGACTAAAAAGGCCGATCTGAGATAAACAAGTCTGGTTGCAGAAAGCATAGCGGAAAGTCTCATTGGGTGATGTTTCTGGGTTGTGGTTCTTTCTGCGTTGTCGTTTCTCTTCGAGACTCGTTTGGTGTGAGCTTTCGAAAAAGGCTGCAGCATCATGGATAGTGCATCTCCATGCCTCCCGGTGCAAGGCCAGGGCAGACCATTGTTGGTGATCAATTTGGCCGAGCCTGAGATGTTGTTTCAGGGAGTCCTGGTATCTCTTCTTTGGGGCGCCCCTCTTATGCTGACCCATGGCAAGTTCACCGTAGAATACTATTTTTGGGAGGCGATGGTCCTTCATCCTAGAAACGTGTCCTGCCCAGCGCAGCTGCGTCCTCAATAGCATGGCCTCAATGCTGGTGA
>NC_056522.1:378267146-378288213 GCF_019175285.1 Sceloporus undulatus
AAAGGTGTCAATTCCCCCACATGGACATTTCGCCCTCCACGCTGCACGACGACGGCTCGCCCAGTACCGTTCCAATGCACACGGGCCAAGGCGCGGGTCGCTCAGCAAGGTACGCGCAACGGAACGGCGCGGAGCAGAAACGGGTCGAATCCGGGAAAAAAAGACCAACGGAAAAATAGGGCACCGAGGGGGAACGAGCGTGAGAACCCCCGAGGGCTGTGGCGGGTGTGAGAACAACCGCGGGGGACATAGTGCAAACACGACTAGTGAGAAAGGTGAACCCGCGGCGGAATGCGAGGGCGAGGGGGGACGAGGCAGGGGGGCGAAAACGGGGCGAGAGGGAAACCGAAGCCGAAGGGCAAGCGGCCGAAGGAAATCGAGCAGAACGAGGGGTGCCCCGGGGGAACAGCGCAAGGCAAAAGAGGGGACCCAGTGCCCAGGCCCACAGAGATGGCACACACTGACAAGGAGGCAGGAAACCGACAAAAACACAACGAGACAGTGAACCCAGGGGGGGGGGGGGTTGGGCAACCGACCAAAAAGAAGTGGATGCATTCCAAGTCAGGTGAACAACACAGGCACCACGTGCTACCGGGATATTTGACAGACGACTCAAAAACCCGTTGATGCAGGCCTGAGCACCCAGCCCAATCCCTACCAACAAGAAAAAGAAAACCAAGCAAGAACGGCAAAACCAGATACGCAGGGTCTAGCAGAGACATCCTACCCAAAGCCTAGGTGGAATCCAACGGACCAGCTCAAAACAGCCGTACATTAAAGAGAAGAGAAACTAAAAGTGGCCCCTAAAAGATGCAAACCAAAACAAGAGCTGAGTCCTGCAAATTGTTTTGGTCGAATTTCACACATATCTTTCCGAGAGCTACAACACCATCATCTGTCCCATTGGCTGTGGTTCCTAGGGCTGATGGAGTTGCAGTCAACAAGAGCCATAGGCTCAAATGTTCCCCAAACGAATATTTCAATCTGTCCACATTATCCCCACTCAAAATGGGCAAGGGGGGGGATCTATCCTCCCCATTGTGTAGATGGTTCTTTGGCGAGCTTGGGAAAGCCCCAGAATCCTCCAACAACCATGCTGGCCTGCAGGATCCTGGGAGTATCATCTAAAGAAGTGTAACTCCAAAGCACCTTCCCCAAAAAAACATATACCTAAAGCCTCCCCCTTGAAAGGCTGACCCTTCCTCTTTGCACACATATCCGCAGTTACCTGTTTCTTTCAGCTTCCTGCTGGATTGGTCGCAATTCTGAAGAAAATAAGAAATAGGGAGGTATGAGTCTCCCAGCAGCAAATTGTAACGTCATTATTATCATTATCATTAACTTTATTATTTATTTATTTTTATCCCTCCTTTCTCCCAATATATCAAGACGCGAGTCTTTTGACATGCCTATCAAATGAGAACTCTGGCCGAAGCACTCACGTCACTATGTCATTTTAGAAGTGTGGTGTGTTTTTATATGATGGAATGATTGCCATGCAAACAAAATCCCTAACAAACACAACCAGAATACGGTGAAAGGCAAAAAAAAAACTCTTCCTGAATGCTAGTATTCTATGTGCAGATTTTTCCCCTTCATTCAATCCTGTGGGCCCCCATGCAGTTAGAAGTTTACAACCATCTTAGGCTGCATCGGCATTGCAGAAATAATGCAGTTTGAGACTACTTTAACTGCCATGGCTCATGCTATGGAATTTGGGAACTGCACTTTGTGAGACATTTAGCTTCTCCATCAGAGAGCTCTGGGGCACAACAAACTACAAATCCAGGATCCATTGCATGGAGTCAAGGCAGTTAAAATGGTGTCAAACTGTGTTTTTTTCTGCAGTGCAGAGAGCAATCCAAAGGACTAAGTCCGGCTTTTGCAACTTATGTCACCTAGAGTCAGAAGTCAGAACACCGGAGCAAACAAGAACAACAAAATAAACCCTTGGTTATCTCCTCTCTGGCTTTACTTCATAAAGAAGATTCAGGAAGGACTCATGATCCCGCCACTTTCTACAAGCACGTTGAGGACTAAAAAGGCCGATCTGAGAATAAACAAGTCTGGTTGCAGAAAGCACAGAAACGGAAAGTCTCATTGGGTGATGTTTCTGGGTTGTGGTTCTTTCTGCATTGTCGTTTCTCTTCGAGACTCGTTTGGTGTGAGCTTTCGAAAAAGGCTGCAGCATCGTGGATAGTGCATCTCCATGCCTCCCGGTGCGAGGCCAGGGCGGACCATTGTTGGTGATCAATTTGGCCGAGCCTGAGATGTTGTTTCAGGGAGTCCTGGTATCTCTTCTTTGAGGCGCCCCTCTTATGCTGACCCATGGCAAGTTCACCGTAGAATACTATTTTTGGGAGGCGATGGTCCTTCATCCTAGAAACGTGTCCTGCCCAGCGCAGCTGCGTCCTCAATAGCATGGCCTCAATGCTGGTGATCCCTGCTTGCTCAAGGACAGCGGAGGAAATCACCATAGGAAATGATAAGTCAGGGCACTGGCATATCTAGCTCAGCACTATCAATCCTAGCTGGCACCAAAAACTCTTCAAGGGTTCAGGTGGGATTCTTTCCCAGCCTAACCTGGAATTTTCTGATGGTGGTCTCTCTTCCAAGTACTAACCAGACCCAACCCTGTTCAGCTCCTGAAATCAGCCAAGATTGCCTGGGCCAAGAGTTCCCATTTGCAGCCTCAGAAGGATTACAATAGACCAGAAGGTCTTCATTGCAGACTGGAAAGTGTTTGCATCGAGCAGGAGCTGTCATTTGCAGATATGCACATCTAAAAGATAGCATCATGGAAGGACTTTTGCCTTAGAGACACCCTTTTAAATCAGGGACAAGCAAATTGTGGCACATGGGCTGCATGCACCTCAGGACCCATTTTATGGACCTGAATCCCTCCAGCAGTCCTCCAACTCCTAATTTAAAAAAAAAAAAAAGAAACAAATTAGTATGATTTTGGGACAATTTTTGCCCCAAAACCATATGCATGAAATCACCTCCCACACCAAACATCTTCAAACGCACATTCTCCCAAAATACCTGCACATTTTCCTTTTTTTTTCACTCTCAAAATGGAAATGACATTAAGTCACTTAAGTCCCGTCCTGTCACCATTTTGAGAGGGTCCGCAGAGAAAAATTTAGATACTTGGGCTTGCTGGAAGGATGTTGTCTGTGTGGGGAGACTGGGTGGAAGTCAGAATCCTTGTCCCTCCACTTTAAATTGTTCCTGGGTTTGTAAGGCTAGATTGGTTTTGGATTCTAATGCAACAAAAATTTCCATAAGAAAGAGAGAGAAAAAGAGAAACACATGCACTTAACAAATCCTGAAAATAATATCCATCTTCAAGAGGTCAACAGAAAAAAGAACAGTCTACATTTCATTAAGAGTGCAGCTACACTGATTCACCATTAGTGACAGATTTGCATTTGTTTTGATTGATTGATTGATTATTGGAGAGGCAGTGTGGCATAGTGGTTTGAGTGTTGGGCAATGACTCTGGAGACCAGGGTTCGATTTCCAGCTCAGCCATGAAACCCACTGGGTGACCCTGGGCAAGTCGCATACTCTCAGCCTCAGGGGAAGGCAAAGCAAACCTTCTCTGAAGAAATCTCACCAAGAAACTCCCATGATAAATTTGCCATAAGTCAGAAACAACTTGAAGGCAAACAACAATAATAACAGTATCTACACTGTAGATATAATGCAATTTAACACCACTTTTAATGCTGTAGTGCCATCCTATGGAACCCTGGGATTTATAGTTTTACAAGGTCTTTAGCCTTCTCCGCCAAAGTGTGCTGGTGCCTCACAAATCTACAAATCCCAGGATCCTGTAGGATTCAGCCATGGCAGTTAAAGTGGTGTCGAACTACATTATTTTTTTACAGTGTAGATGCCCCCTAAAGCTCCAAAGACCAAACATACCCGGTGCCGAGGGAGTGCCCCCACAGGATTATGGAGCTGCTCCCACTCCTTGCTTTCACCCAGTCATAAATGCACAGGATGTCCTTTGTGAAGCCATTCTCACTTGGCTGACCAGTGGAGTCTGCATAGCCTGAAAGACATAAGATCACAGGTGCATTGGAACATATACCAGCCATTAGGGTTGCCAGAAATCAGACCTGGCCCTGAGTCTCCAAGTAGGAGACAAGGGTGCAAATTCTCCACTTTTGGAGGGCTCAGCCCTGGGGAAATGAAGGACCCCTGTGAATGTGGGGGGGGGGGGGGTGCAAATAAAAAAACCACAGTTCTTTTTACCTAAGAGAAAGAACATCTCTCTAGGAACCTCCAGGTCCTCCAGTGCAACTCTGTGGGCTACCTGCCAGAGGGTGATCACAGAATGATCTGGAGGACCTACAAATGCCTAAAGAAGTGTTTTCATTAGTAATCTCTAGATCCTCCAGATGTTGTCTGTGGACAACATCTGGCAAAGTTACACTGAAGGGCTTAAAGATTCCTAGAGAGAACATATGGTAACCAAAACTGCAAATAATCAAAGCCACAAAAGTCAAAGCCACAAATGTGGAGGGCCAACTATACTTATTTACTTATTTACTCTCTCTTTCCGTCCCAGTTACTGTGGTGCCAGGGCTCACCCTCCACTTTGCTCTCTTTCCATCTTCTGGCTAAACTGAAGCAAGCAGGCTTGAATTAATGTGCCTTATGCCATCTCCCTAAGTAAGCGAGATGGAATAATCTCCTCATTTCATCTTGATCTGGGTACAACACTTTTAGTTATTATTCTTGTATTAAATTTCCAAACAGGATGATGATGATGATGATGGTGATGATGATGATGATGACGATGAAAGCAAAAATAATAACAACAATATAAATAACAATTATTATTCTCCACCTCCCACCTTTCCCACTAAAATGGGGTTCAAGGCAGCTTATAGCTTATTGAAAATAGATGCTTTAAAATTATACAAAATTATATAAAATTATACAAACCCTCTCAAAATGGAATAGATGCTTTAAAATTATACAAAAATGTCACTTATAATACAGGCTGCATCCACACAGATTTAATAGTTTTGTGAGATATTTAGCCTTCTTTCAGAGAGCTCTGGTGCCACAACAAACTACAATTTCCAGAAATCCATTGCATTGAGACATGGCAGTTAACAGCATTAGCAATAGCAATAGCATTTACATCTCTATACCACTTAATAGTGAACTCAGCACTATTAACTCAGTGGAGAGTGGTGGATCCTCCTTCTTTGGAGGTCTTTAAGCAGATGGATGGCCATCTGTAGAGGATACATTGACTGAGAGTTCCTGCATGGCAGGGGGTTGGACTGGATGGCCCTTGGGGTCTCTTCCAACTCTAAGATTCTATTCTATTCTGTTCTATGCTATTCTATTCAAATATGGAGTTTGGGCTTTTTGTGGGAGACCCCCTGAAAAACTCTTTAAAATCTGTAGAGAAATTATTTGTGATTTTTACCAGATTATCTGCAGAAATCCACAGAAATCCACACTGTCACATATTATGGCTGTCCATCTGTTTTGCATGGATTCGGATAGCTGTGCATTTTCAGCAGAGGGACCATGAACAGATACACATAAGTAAAGGTAATTAACAGTAGGTGTGAATGTGCTAAAATTTGCAGCAATGCTCATAATATGTGTAGACTAGTCCCCTGACTGGTTCTCTCAGATGTGTCAAACTACAGTTCCCACCATTTCCAGTCAGTTCCGGAAGTTGTTCTATTCTAGAGATTATTTTTCCAGTGTCACTTACCCCTGTAGTCTACAGCCAGGACGTGAAAGTCATTGGCACTCATGGCCTGTTGGAGAAGTATGTATAAATAAATAAATAAATAAATATTTCCAGTAGCAACTGTCACAGGTTAAACATTAGGAGCTTTTAAAGTGTGAGATTCATCACAGTAATCAGTGGTTTGAAGTAGTGAGTTGCTAAATGTGTTGCTTTTTAGGCCATCTAAAAGAGGCAATTTGTCCCCTTTTTGGGTCAGGATAGGGACAGTCCTAGAGAATCTAGAGGGGCTGGAGCATGTCCAAAGGAGGCGAGGGGTGTAGAAACCATGCCTTATGAGGAAAGACTTAGGGAGCAGTGGGTGTATAACCTGGTGAAGAGACGACTAAGAGGTGAAATGATAGCCACTCTGTTTAGTTATTTAAAGGGATGTCATATTGAGGATGAAGCAAGCTTGTCTTCTGCTGCTGCAGAGAATAGGACACGGAGCAATGGATGCAAACTACAGGAAAAGAGATTCCACCTAAAAATTAGAAGGAACTTCCTGACAGTAAGGGCTGTTCGGCAATGGAACACACTCAGAGTGTAGTGAAGTCTCCTTCTTTGGAGGTCTTCAAACAGAGGCTGGATGGCCATCTGTCGAGGATGCTTTGATTGTGATTTCCTGCATGGCAGGGGGTTGGACTGGATGGTCCTTGCGATCTCTTCCAACTCTACGATTCTAGGGTTAGGAAAGCAGCCTTGGAGGAATTTATATGGCCCAGGATCAGACACTGCCTATCCCAAAGATACACCTTAACAGGTGAGAACAGTCACAACCCATCAAGAACAACAAGGGAAACAACACACACAGCTATGGCCTCCTGCCCAGATGTTGAGAAAGGTTACACTTTTAGACTACAATTCCCTAAAGTCCTGAGTGTGCCAGCAAGGGGTTTCTGGGAGTTGTAGTACCCCCTAAGTGAATCTTCCAAGCTCTGCTGCTGTGTCTGCCCAACACATAGAAAAGATGATGCATGGCACAGCTCCATGGAAGCAGCCGGAGCCCCAAAAGAACCCTCTCTGGGGATGGGTCAAAGATGCTCTGGAGGATCCAAGATAACACTTACCTTTGTGAAATGAACTCTGTGACTCGTTGCCCTACAGGAAAGTTCAGAGATTAGACAATCATGAATAGCAGTTAGAGCTCACACAAAGGATGGTCCAAATAACATACCCTACCCCCATTCTCACAATGAGCAATCCAGACAATGCAGGGCCCAATCCACCATTCTGATATGTATGGCGGTGTTCAGCACTGAATCCGCCTTATATCACTCTTAACACAGATTTTAAAAACTTGCCTTTTGCTTTAGTCCTTCCATAAAACTCAGTCCTCCAGAGTGACAGCAGGCAGCTGTCTACATAGCATCCTACTGTGCTGCCCACCGTCACCACTATTGGCACAAATTGTTCGCTCTGAAGTTAGAATGAGGTGCCATGGGATCAATGCCGGGTGCCTCGTTTTCAGCCTCAGAGGGAGCAACTCACAGCAGCAAGCACACAGCAAGATGTCGTATAGACAATAGTGGATGTCACTAGAGGGGTGTCACGCAGTGGGGCAGTATGTACACCTGGAGGGACTAACATGGCTACTGGGCAAGCGATCTGGGCAGGCAGGCAGGGAGGAGAGCAAGGCAGTTCGGGGGGGCCCTACACCAGGTGACACCAACCTCAGGAAAGCCACTGATAGGACTTTATCACACGGGGAAAATAGAGGAAAATTGGGGGTTTAAACTAACATTATCCTGTGAAAATTGTGCGATCGTGGTGAAGATTTTCACATGCGTCGTGATTAAAGAGCACTTATCCCAGAAATAAACAGGTAATAACCAACAACAAATGATTCATGTGATTTCCCCGTGAATGTTTTGGTGCCGGTTATTCCCTGTTTGTTGCCAGCATGTTATCTTTAATCGCGACATTGTGTGAAATTCTTCACCGCGATTGCATGAATTTCATGGGATAATGTCAGTTTAAACTCCTGATTTTCTCCGTGTGCCACCTGACATTGCTCCAGAGCGCCAGGTAATGGAGGGACCTGGGGGAATGCTGTTTTCTATACAAATCGCCTATGTGCTAATTTGCATAGAATAAATCCCCAATTACAGCATTCTCCATACAAGATACAGCTTTTTTTCTGCACAGAAAATAGTGTTTGTGCTGATAATGGTGCTTTCTATGCAGAAAACACCATTTTCTGCACAGAACAAAGTCCCAAGATGTAAAGATTTTCATCAGTCCAGGATTCTTGTCAGTGTTTCTTGATACTCAAAAAACATGGGTTTTTCTCCCTCTATTTTTTTCCATCCTTAGCTCACATCCACTGTTGGGAAAGAGTCATGCAGACTTGTCTGCATTGTGCTTGTAGAGAATAAGTATGTGACTTGTCCCATAGAAGAGACAAGGTTTTGGAGTGCCTGATCAAACCACTGAACTGCTGCAAAACCCCTCTAGCTTATCCCACTTGTCACTCAGGCTGTTCAGAAAACTCAATGAGAAAGCAATCCCTTTACAGAGCCTTCTACAAAACCAATAAAACGATGGGATTGTAAAGCTGATCTTTATTGCAGCAGCTGCTTTCTTCTTATTTGACTGAGATGAGACTTGATTCTTTGTCTATACAAACAAGGAACTCTCAGGAGTTTCACTGGGAATTCTCTGGGGTCTCATTTCATTGATCTGGAGCTGAGTACATTTTGCCTCTCTGGTGGCACTACTTTCCTTGATGTTATTTATTCCTTCCACTGAAATGAGAGGCAAACATATTAAATCTTGATCCAATACATGTTTGGCTTTCATCCACCAGTATCTCTTTTTAAAACGTGCACGGTGTGAACTGTGGCGTATTACTGCGGAACATACTACAACAAATTGTAGTGATGATTAGCATCTTGGATAGCTTTGGAAGCCAGTAAAATAAATGCATGGAGAACAGGGCCATTTACTAATGTGAGTTAAATGCAGTGTGAGTTAATGTGAGTTAAATGCAGTGGTGAAATGCCTGTACTGCAGCCATTCACTCAAAACCACAAGGTTGCGAGTTCAAGACCTGCAAAAGGGCCCAAGCTCGACTCAGGCTTGCATCCTTCCGAGGTGCTGTTCACCGCTATGATCTTTGGAATAGCGGTATATAAATAAAACAAATTATTATTAATTAATTATTATTACTAGTCAGAATGAATATGTATCCACTCCAGTATGAAGCTGCTGCTTTGTTATTTGCCATGAAATAAAAATTTATAGTGACCCTATAAATGTAAGAATTCCAAGAGGCCTATTCTTAACAGCCCTGCTCAGATCTTGCAAATATGTAGTCAAATGAACTGTGACTTCCTTGACTGGCTCAATCCATGGTCCAAAACACACTGCAGAAATAATCCCGTTTGCGACCTATTTAACCGCCCTGGGAATCATTATTTATTGTGGCACCAGAGCTTGACAGAGAAGGCTAAATGTCTCACAAAACTACTGTCCCCAGAATCCTCTGGGACTTAGCCAGGGCAGTTAAAGTGGTCTCAAACTGGGTTATTTCTGCAGTTTGTTTTGGACCAAGTGCTCCTCCAATTTTCCTACTGCCTTCCACTTTTCCCAGCATTAATATATTTTCTAATGAGCCATGTTGTCTTGTGCTAATGTCCATAGTATTACAACTCCTTTATATCAGTTTTCTGGGAGCATAAGATGGAAGATATAGTTCTCTTTTAGGGGTTCCCATTCTGATATCTAGTTGGCCACTGTGTGGATCTTTTTGGTGATACGTTTTGCGAATGCTTCCCTGAATCCCCTTACACACACACACACACTATTAACTAACCAATTACAGAGGCCCTTGTTATCTACTGGAGTTTGGTTCCAGGACCCCCTGTGGATACCTAAATCCTTGGATAGACAAGTCCCACTGAATACACCTTCTGCCCCATTTGTACAGTTGAAGCCAATCCCTTCCTGCCTCGGTCTGGCTCTGCTCCTCTCCCCGATAATGCATGCAGGAACAACAGCACCACACAAATGCCGCTTTTGTGCTTCTGACTATTCTACTCACCTGGTCCCCCCATTGCCATGGAGATAGATTATGATGGGATTATCATCTGCAAGCGCCTCTTCGAACCAGCTGTGGTCCTTCCCTTCAGATTCCTTCCACCTATTTTGAGGCAAAGCATGCCTAAGAGAAGAAGGAAGGGAATTTAGGCATGCCCACTCAAAATTCCCATTGCTGATGAGAAGGAGGCAGGCTACATCAGTCCAAAGCAATGATTGAACTGGGGTCCTGAATCATTGCCTTCATTAAAAACCAGAACTTGCACACACAGAGAAAGCAGGAAGCCCCCAAAATGTGGAGCATTTAAACTGACACAGCTGCCATGTTAATTTTGCGGTATGCAACCAGCTCTGAACCAGAGAAAGGTGGGTACAGAAAGAAACAGGCACAGCACACTCCACACAAAATGGCTGGCATAGACTTACCAGATGCCAAAGGTGACCCCTGGTTCGGAGGTGAGATAGAAGTTCCTTGTGTGATTCACATATACTTCAGGCTTCCGGAAGTCCACTCCAAAAGGAAAACTCACTGAAAAAGTAGTTTGGTTTTAGGGTTGCTTCTGAGTAACTGTCACCATTACAAACATGCTCACACACACACACACACACACACACACACACACACACCCACCACTTATTGATGCCATGACATCCAGGACACCTCTACATTATTTGTGATGTTTTGGCAGTCATTCCACAAGCCAAAATGACTAAACTGAGTCTTTCATACAGTGAGCGTCCCATGAGATGACAAGACTCAATGGAAAGACAATAAAGCTCAAGAAATAATAATAATAATAACAATAACAACAACAACAACAACAACAACAACAATAATATAAAAATTGACAGGCAGTAGGTATTCTGTCTTTGAGTAAATTAAGCCAGAAATCTCCTTGGAAGCCAAGATGACTAAACTGAGGCTGTTATATTTTGGACACATCATGAGACAACACGACTCACTGGAAAAAAACAACAATAATAATAATAAGAATAATAATAATTTGTTTTATTATTACGCTATTTCCAAAGATCATAGCGTGAACAGCAAGTAAGCTAATTAGCAAGTAAGCTAATTTGCCCCCAACAGTCTGGGTACTCATTTTAGCTCCCTCCTTGGAAGGATGCAAGCCTGAGTCGAGCTTGGGCCCTTTTGCTGGTCTTGAACTCGCAACCTTGTGGTTTTGAGTGAATGGCTGCAGTACAGGCATTTAACCACTGCGCCACCAGGGCTAGGAAAAGTGGAGGGAAGTAGTAATAGAGGAAGGGCACAAGCTAGATGGATGGCTTATACTGTATTAAGAAGGTTATAGGTATGGGTTTACAGGACCTGAGCAGAGAAGTGGAGGGCAGGGAGTCTTGGAGATGTCTCATCCACAGGGTTGCCATGGTCACCTGAGATCGACTCAAGGGCATTTAACAACAAAAAGGTATTCCTCAGCCTTCCATCCTTTTGTAGGTCGGTAAAATTAGTACCCAGCTTGCTGAGGGCAATTAGCTTACACATTGTAAACTGCTTAGGGAATGTCAGTTCACTGATAAGCAGTATAGAAATGTACTTGCTATTGCTATTGTTATTAGTGAATTGCAACACTGTGCAACTAAATGTGCAAACATGACATGCACTGCAATGAGCAATGCACAATGTGCATATCCATGTGAAATGGGCAATGGCACCACATGTACAAATGGCACTGCTGTACAACTTTGCTCCTGCAACCTTGAAATGAATGTGGATGTTCTGCCTGAGTCCATACATGGAGGAGAGTGAAGGGATCTTGAAGCATCTTTGAGACTAAGTGAAAGACAGAAGATGGTATGAGCTTTCATAGACTTGAGCCTACTTCCAAATTCATCTTAGGAAGTAGACCAAGTCTACCAAAACTCACGCTATCAACTTCTATTTTTCAAAGATACAACCTTTTTAGTCTGTAGAATCAGTATGTAGAGAGATCTTTATTTTTAAATACAAGATGTCCTTAGACAAAAGGGATCTTGCAGCACCTTTGAGACAATCTGAAAGAAGCTGGCAGCATGAGCTTTCATAGACTTAAGTCTACTCCCCCAGGACCACCATATGCATCTGAGGAAGTAGACTTAAGTCTACAAAAGCTCATTCTACCAACTTCTCCTTCAGTTAGTCTCAAAGGTGCTGCAAGATCCCTTTTGCATAAAGACATCTTTAGTTAGCTTTCTGTTTAAAAATGAACATGGATAAGCAAATACACCTTAATTTGGTAGGGATACTTACAAAAATTGAGATAGACACACTTTTGTAACAGAGGAGGAAATATTCGGACAAGGAGGGGCACAGAAGCATATAAAACAAATACATTCAGCAGCAGTGTCTTGATTTTATTGTCTTGGAACCAGTCCAGAAGAGCCCTGGGGGGAAAAATAGGAGATTAAATTTAATTTATTGTTTAATTAGAATAGTTATCACCAGTATTTTTCTCTCAGGGGTGTCCTTTCATTTGCCACCTGATCCTTTTGAGCTGGCAATGCCAGAAATAGACCCCTGGACCTGTATTCTGTGATCATGTATTATATGATCCCACAACCTCAGGGGTGTAGTTATGAGAGCAAAGACAAAATAAGGGCAATTCCCCTTCTCAATAAGAATTCTGCCCCTCCAATTAAATTTTCCTTCAATTCCCAGATTTATAGCACTGCTGTAACTTAAAACTTGGGCAGAACATTTAGAAAAACTGCTTAGGCATCTAAAGAAAAGTGGCAGAGAAAGTGCCCAAGTGGAGGCAAACACCTGACTGAATAAAAAAAGTCTTCACTTACTGATGGATGCACCATTAGTCCTCCATATCCACGGATTCTGTATCCACAAATTCAACCATCAATGGCTTAAAAATGTTTTTTATGAATTATGCAAATTATGATTTTGTCATTTTATATAAGGGATGCCATTTTACTATGCTATTATATTTAATGGGACTTGAGCATGCACAGATTTTGGTATCGACGTGAGGCCCTGGAACCAAAACCTAGCAGATACCAAGGGCACACACTCCAGTAAGGAGGGGGTCCATGCTAGGCTCCCAAGAGAAGGAATTCCAAAGCCCAGAGACAGCCACCAAGAAGGCCCTTTCTCATGTTCCCACCAACCATCTTGTGATGGTTGTGGGGCTGAAAGAAGGACCTCTCCTGAAGACTTCAGGGCCTGGGCAGAGAATTCTGCACAACTGAATGCAAACTCAATGGTGCATGCAAATGAATTACAACCAAATATAATAATAATAATAATAATAATAATAATAATAATTTTTATTTATATCCCACTTCTTCCCGTAGGATTGAGGCAGCTTACAATCATGGTAAAATATAATACAATATATAATGGTAAAATCCAAATATAGCTATACAAAATATAACAATATAAGATAAAATTCCCTTCTAGCAATAAAATACGTACATCTCATCCTTAATATAATCACACAACAACAAAGAGATAGGTATCCATGGACATTTTGTATGGGGATCCAATTCAACGTGTGACCAAGTAAACTATTCAGGGAAGGCCTGTCGGAAGAGATCCGTCTTGACAGCCTTGACAGGGAATACTGACCATACACATCTGTATATACAGTTGCAGTGCATGCTCAACTCTGCTTCTGCAACCTTGAAGTGAATGCATCCATTTCACATCAGATAAAAGTGCTGAGTTGCTCCGATAAAGTAAGTTTGTTGCTGTTGTATGTTTTCAAGTCATTTCCAACTTACGGCGACCCTAAGGAATTTGATGGAGTTTTCTTGGCAAGATTTGTTCAGAGGAGGCTTGCCATTGCCTTTCCCTGAAGCTGAGAGCATGTGACTTGCCCAAGATGACTCAGTGGTTTTCATGGCCAAGCTGGGAATCAAACCCTGGTCTTCAGAGTCATAGTCCAATACTCAAACCACAATGCCACTGACATAGACATTACGACATCAACAGAATTCTGGGGAGTACACTTTTAGCATAATGTACTTAGTTCCCTTGTTGTTGTTGTCAACTGCCTTCAAGTTGGCCCCAGCTCATGGCAACCCTGTGAATGAGACATCTCCAGGCCCCATTATCCTTTACCTCTCTGACCTACCTTATTGAGTCTATCCGTCTGGCATGTGTTCTTCCTCTCTTTCTTCTACCCTGTACCTTCCCCAGCATCATTGTCTTTTCCAATGAGTCATGTCTTCTCATGATGTGGCTGCAGTATGACAGCCTCAACTTAACCATCTTGGCTTCCAGGGAGAATTCAGCCTTGATCTGGACAAGAATCCATTTGTTTGTCCTTTAGGACATCCACATTATCCTCAGCACTCTTTTCCAGCACCACATCTCAAACAAATTGATCTTCTTTTTTATCTACCGTCTTCACTGTCCAGCTCTCACATCCCTACACCATGAAGAAGGGGAATACGATGCCTTGGGCAATCCTCACTTGGTGCTCAGAGTAGTATCTTTCCATTTTAGGCTTTTGTCCAGTTCTTTCACAGCAGCCTTTCCCATTCCTAGCCTTCTTCTAATTTCTTGGCTGTAGTCTCCATTCTGATTAATATTTGATCCCAGGTATGGGAAATCTTTTGCTATTTCCATTTCCCTATTACCTAGGCTGAATTCTTGTAGATCTTCTGTGGTCATTATTTTTGTTTTCTTAATGTTCAGCCTGCTTTGACACTTTCCTCCTTGATCATTTTCAGTAATTGCTCCAGGTCTTTGGTGGTTTCTGTTAGTAGTCTGAATATAGTTATCAAACTTTGCATATAGTTATCAAACTCAAAATGTCCTGTCCATTTTAGTTCATTCACTCCTAGTATTGCTGTTTATAAGTTTCCTTCCTTCCTTCCTTCCCTTCTTTTTCTTTTTCTTTACTATATCTAGTCTCCTTTGACTCATGCTTAAGGCCTAGTTCCCTTTATACCCTGAAATTACCAGATCCTATCTGACCTCAGAAACTAAGCAAGGCCAGGCCTGATTAGTACTCGGCTGGGGGACAGCCAATGAGTAGCAGGTGCTGTAGGCTATATTTCAGAGGAAGGAACTGGCAAAACCACTTCTAAATAAAGCTTCCAACTGCCCCAGTTTGGCCAGGACACTGACTGTTCCTCTGTTGTCCCACTTTTCAACTGATTTGAAAATGCCACAGTTTCTCACTCCTCCTCCCACGTTCTCCCTTTTTCCTCGCCTTACTTTCATTGCTGTAAACTGAGTTCAAAATTCAAAAGTAATTTGTATTCAGTTAACTCAGTGGGTGCAAGAGAGGCAAAAGCAACCTGCTGCAGCTTCTCCTCACTTGTAGGTTCTTCTTCATTTACAACCTTTGCTCTCTTGACCACACTCTGAAGTTGTTTGGCCACATGTGTCCCAGTTTTCACTGGTGATGATGGAGGGTATGCAAGGGAAACACTAGTATTCTGCATGCTGCCACATGCAGAATTAATGCAGTTTGATACTGTTTTAATTATCACAGCTCCATCCAATGGAATCTTGGTTGTTTTTTTAATTTGTTGTGGCACCAGAGCTTTCTGACCAAAAAGGCTAAATAGCCCACAGCACTACATAGCATGGAGCCATGGCTGTTAAAGTGGTGTCAAACGGCATTAATTGTGCAGTGCAGATGCTGCACTGAAGCCCAGAGGATTACATCTGACCTCTTCTAAGGGAAGTTTTCATAAACATAGGGATATAAATAAATAAATAAATAAATAAATAAATTTACATAAAGAAGACACCAGGGAAATGTGAAGCAAATGAGTCTGGATCCTGATGCAACAGTTGGCTCAGAGAAAGTGCCACCCACGCCAAACCTCCGCTAAGGTTTTGCAAGGTATCCCAACACTTTCTTAAGAGGATGATCGGAAGATATCTGAACACTCCCAAGGGGTAGTGTCTCGACATGGAGTGTGTTCCATGGTGCGGGTGTGTTCTAGTTAGGTCTTTTAACTTTTGTATATTTCATGCAGTTTTATCTTATTTTAGCAAGCCAGTGTGGCACACTGGTTAGAACACTGGACTGCAACTCTGGAGACCAGGGTTTGCTTCCCAGTTTGGCTATGAAACTCACACTCTTAGCCTCAGGGGAAAGCAATGGCAAACCTCCTCTGAACAAATCTTGCCAAGAAAACCCCAGGATAGGTTTGCCACCATAAGCTAATGACTTGAAGACATGCAAAACACACACACACACACACACACACACACACACACACACACCAGATGATTTTAATTGGTTTTACTGAGTTTTTAAACTTATTTTTTAAATTTTATTTATTTCAGATCCCCAAAGAATACTAAATCAACCACAACAAGAACAACAAACAGGTCTAGGATATGAATCAACAGAAAAACACATATGAGGGATGCTTCACAGACAATTCCGTCAGGATAGTTATCCGGATAGCATTGTACGATCAGGATGAACACAAGATTTCACTGAGAAATTCATGGAAAAGTTCACAGTGTCTTTTATGATGGGATCGGGTTCAAGCAGAAAATATCTCTCCATAAGTCTGGTTTTACATTTTCATTATAAAAATTGTAACTGTTTTTATCTGTGAGTTACCTTGGGTCCTTTCCTGGGAGAAAGGTGGCATATAAATAAAATAAAATTAAAAATTGAGATCTAATCCAAGAGCAGACCAAAAAAGCTTTGGTTAAGTCCACTGTGAGCAACTGTCCAGAGTTAGCCCAAGAGATAGTATGGCTGCCCCTCTGCACATCTCTGCAAGTTCCATTGCTCACACATGCAAGCACTCGAATAAAAATGAAGTCAGTGATACATATGCATTTCAAACACATTCAAAGCATGCAGAATTTATGCTGAGTCTATCCTATTGCATTAGTTATTCACAATGCCAGTAATGCAAATCTTTAAAATAAAAACTCAGGGGGAAAACCAGGTATCAATTATCCTGGATTAAGTGGGTTTTTTGGCAGCCCCACCAAAACAACTTAATTGGGTGCCAGTGGCGTCACTAGGGGGATGCAGACCACACCAGGTGACACCCTAAAGGGGGTGACACCACTGCTCCTCAAACACCTACCTCTGGGCAGAAATAGCACCAGCCCAGACTAGTGTGGCACAGTTGTTTGAGCACTGGATTATGACTCTGGAGACCAGGGTTTGAATTCCCTGTGGCCATGGAAACCTACACTGGGTGACTCTGGGCAAGTCACTCTCAGCCTGAGGAGAAGGCAATGGCAAACTTCAGCTGAACAAATCTTGCCAAGAAAACCCCAGGATAAGTTCACCTATTTAAGGTCACCATAGGTCAGAAACGACTTGAAGGCATCCAATAACAACAATAACGCCTTTATCCACTATGTCACACCATCTTGGACTTCATCCTGCTGTAGGCATAAGAATTAATTCTGTGCCTGGAGAGGGAGTGCAAAGTAGACATTCCCAGTTGCCCCAGTCCAAAGACTCCAACACCAACTGGACAGATTTGTCTGCTCCAGAGTCTTTATTTCTTAAATTTTTGGTCACTGCCAACCACTTGGGACAGAAAAACAGGATTCTGAAGAGATCTATTCATGACACACCCTCTGGACAGCTAGACAACTAGGTAAGAGAGAGATGGGCAGAAATGAGAAGAAGAGATGCCAACTGGGGAAGAGAAAGAGGCCTGTGGCCTTTTGTCTTATTCACAGCTGCTGGACTTTCTTCATAAGAAAATCTGCGTAATACTTAGCAGGGTGCTGTAACAATGCTGTAACAACTGGCTGCCACCCAGTTTTAATAACCTCTTTGGTAATATTAGCTTTGGAACAGCATCTTCAAACAAGGGAATTAAATGGCATTCAATACACCAAAAGCAAAAGAGCGAAAAGCTCTGCCACAAAAAGACACGTGTTCATTCATCTTTCCCGTTTATCTGGACAATACAACACAATACAGATTTGCTCATGCCGACTGAGCTCAGTGTGGCCTCTTCCCAAGTACAGGATGACAGCCTGAACGTGGGCAGTTGTGGGATTATCAGGATCCCCATCTCAGTTCATCTGGGCTGGGCTAGAACTGTATAATCAGACAGATCCTGTTTGTCATACTCCTCCAAACTTTGGGACTGCATTTTGCAAGAGAGTTATGCCAAAGACACATATGGGGAAATGAGAGTATAGCTACAAGGGCAAGCAAAGTGAAGCCTTGCTCTCCAACAAAAATTCACACCCAAAATAAAATTTTCCTTCAGTCTCCTAATTTCTGGCATTGCAAAGAGCGAGACATTGACAATTGCAAAAACCCAAAATTGTTCTACTTTCTGTGCTTGCCTTCTAACTTGGCCTTTTTTGTAGGTTCCATCTGGTATCTGTCTCTTAATGCTCAAGTTTTAAGGAATTGCAATGCTAGAAATATGGGGACAGAAGGAAAATCTGGGTGCTAACTTTTTCCACAAATGCAGTAAGCATGGAATCCTTATTTTAAAAAAGGCTTATAGTGCCACTTTAGTGAACTTCAGCAAGTCACCCTCTCTCAGCCTCAGAAGAAGGCCACAGCAAACCTCCCTTGAACAAATCTTGCCAAGAAAACACTGCCATAGGTTTGCCTTAGGGTTGCCATAAGTCAGAAACCGCTTGGAAGCGCACAACAATAATAACAACATTGAAACTCTGCAAACCTCTGCCTACATTGTAATCAACTACAGATACCACTCTTTGTATATCTCCATAAAACGTAGGAGGTGGCTGTAACAATCCCTTTGCTGCCACCCAGTTTTAATCACCACTTGGGTAATGTTAGATTTGGAGCAGATTCTCAAAACAATGGAAGTACCAACTCTTTTTAAGAGTTGGGTGGCATTAAATGCATCAAATGCAAAAGACAATAATACACACACACACACACCCCTATATATTCAGTGGTCTCTCCACATTTCCTGTGGTTAGGCGTGAAGGACCCCCATGAATGGGGGAAAGCGGGGAAAAAAATCCCACTATTCTTTTTACCTAAGAGAACACCTTGCTAATAATCTCCAGGTCCTCTGGTGCAACTCTATGGGCAACATCTGCCACAGGTTGATCATAGAAAGAATCACACTGGAGGACCTAGAAATGGCTAGAGAAGTGTTTTCTCCAGGATCATCTAGGTTCTCTAGCATAACTCTATGGTCAACTTCTGGCAGAGTTGCACTGGAGGACTTAGAGATTCCTCAAAAGTCAAAGCCACAAATGTGAAGGGCCAATTGTATATACATGCATGGTATAGTGGTTTGTGCATTGGACTATGACTCTGGAAACCAGGATTCAAATCCTGGCTCATTCATCTAAACCCACTGGGTGAGTTTAGGCATGTCACACTCTCTCAGCCTCAGAGGATGGCAATGGCAAACCTCTTCTGAAGAAACCTGCCAAGAAAACCATAGGATAGGTTCATTTTAGGGTCACCAACTTAGAATCACAGAATTATAGAGTTGGAAGAGACCCCAAGGGCCCTGATCCAGTCCAACCCCCTTCTGCCATGCAGGAACTCTCAGTCAAAGCATCCCCATTGACAGATGGCCATCCAGCCTCTGTTTAAAGACCTTCCAAAGAAGGAGACTCCACCGCTTTCTGAGGGAGCATCTTCCACTGTCAAACAGCCCTTACTATAAGGAAGTTCATCCTAATGTTAAGATGGAATTTCTTTTCCTGGAGCTTGCATCCACTGTTCCATATTCTAGTCTCTGGAGGAGCAGGAAAAAAGCTTGCTCCATCCTCAATGTGACACCCCTTCAAATATTTGAAGGCACACAACTTTAACTGGAAGCCACACAACAACAACAACATATGCATACACACACTACACATTGCACTATTTACACATATACACATCCTAATATCACTAATATCACTTATAGTAGCAGAAGTGCCACTTTTCACAAGGCCTTGGTTTTAACTCTCACACTCCAGCCCACCTTGATCCTCTTTCTAACACCCTCTTCCCTTCCTTTTTGCTCCAACTCTATTCTATTTCTTTCTTGCCAGTTTCCACTCCCTGTACCTTGGCACTATGAGACTCAGGACAGAATGCAGAGGAACAGAATGGTTTCCAATTGGCAAAGAGGTCAGGCACTCCCTGTCTCCCTATCTGTATAACAGGTGCACTGAATGCATCATGCATAAGGCAGAATCAGATGGAGGAAGGAGATGTGAACAATAGAGGAAGGAATATCAGCAATTTATGTTTTTATATATTTATTCAGTGGATTTATATCCTGCCTTTCTTCCAAAATGGAATTTATTTTGTTGTTCATTTTGCTGATGTGCAGATGGTACCACATTACTAGCAACAACAACAAAATTAGCAAAGACTTGGAATGATTACTAAAGAAAGACAAGAAAGAAAGTGCAAAGGCAGCTTTCCAATGGAAAGATACAAAAATAATGACTGCAGATGACTGACATCACTTTAAAGTGGATGACGAAGATATTGAAATGGTTCAAGATTTTCCATACCTTGACTCAGTAATTATTCAGAATGGAGACTGCAACCAAGAAATCAGAAAAAGACGAGGACTTGGAAGGGCAGCTATGAAAGAACTAGACAAGATCCCGAACCATCGAGATATATCACTGAATACTAAAGTTAAGATGGTTCAATTCTTTGTATTTCCAATTTCTATGTATGGTTGTGAAAACTGGACAATGGAGAAATTTCATGGGAAGAAAATCAACTCATTTGAATTGTGGTGCTGGAGAACAGTTCTATGGATACTGTGGACAACAAAAAAGACAAATAAATGGGTCCTGGAACAAAACAAGTCTGAACTCTTGCTAGAAGCCAAGATGACCAAACCGAGAAGATGGGACTCTCTAGAACAAACAATACTGTTTGGTAAAGGCAGTAAGAAAAGAGATAGGCAGCATTCCACATGGATGGACTCCATCAAGGAACAGAGGGTTTATTTATCAAATTGGAGATGACACCAAATTAGGAGGAGTAGCTAATACCCCAGAGGAGAGAGGATCAAAATTCAAAATGACCTGAATAGAGTAGAAAGCTGGGCCAGAGCTAACAAAATGAACTTCAGAAGGGAGCAATGTAAGGTACTGCACTTAGGCAGAAAAAATGAAATGCACAGATGAGGGACACAACAGTACATGGGAAAGGGATCTAGAAGTCCTAGTAGATCACAAGTTGTACATGAGTCAACAGTGTGATGCAGCAGCTAAAAAGGCCAATGCAATTCAAGGCTGCATCCAATAGAAGTATAGTGTCTAGATCTCGATTGATGGAAGTAACCAATCCCACTGTATCTGCTTTTGTTCAGGCCCCCCTAGTAATA
>NC_056522.1:378288251-378290815 GCF_019175285.1 Sceloporus undulatus
TCGGGATACGAATAAATCCCATAGGGATTTATTCGTATCCCGAAAAATTCGTAAGCTGGGTAATTCGTATCCCGAGGTACCACTGTACTGAAACTTGACTGCAGCACAAACACAAACTATTGAATACAGAGAGAAATGTAACAGACAAAACATGGGAGAGCTACACAGTACATTTCCCATGCCCTGTCTGGGCTCCAATCAGGATTTGTCTGCCTCCCAATATTCAAGAGGGACACAGCCCGGGTGCTAGAAATCCTGCTACAGCAAAGAAAAAAGCAAATTCTCTGAGTCTTATCAATGTGTAACATTGATGTTTTCTAAAAAGTGTGTGTATACATTCTTAGTCAACAGCTGTGCCTTGGTGAATTCTCTAAGATTAGTGAGGACAAGATCTTTGATTCCCATCTTCAACAGTGTAAATTTTAAAAATCTGTTCCAACTGAATGTTTGAAATAAGAAAGTCATCTGAACAATCTGATCAAAGAACTACGTTGAGGGAAGCTTTACTGAACTCTCTTGGGAGATTTTATTAAAGGAATGCTTAGTTTATGAGTGTGAGCATGTGTCTTCAAGCTGCTTGTTGACTTATGTGCATGTAGCACCTGGTATTCATTGGTGGTCTCCCATCCAAGTACTAGCCAGGGCTGACCCTGATTAGCTTCCAAGATCAGAGGGGACCTGGTGCCTTTTTAGGCTATTTAGGCCAGCTAACAGTGAGGTACACAGCACTCAATTAGCCCCATTCAGATCCTAGACAGCCTATCTCTCACTATGAAGCAAGACAGTAGGGTTTAATCTACAGTCTGAACACCATTTTACAGTCAGGAAATTCTGCAAGAGAGAGATCCTGCTTGCCACCATACATACACTGCTGATATTTTTGAAACTTGATCTTTCCCTAACTTAGGACATTATCACATGGAGGCAAACTGCCCAAATCCCATGCAGAAACGGGATTTAAAACCCAGAAAAAACCCTGCAAAAGCAGGCTGTTTTTCAGACACATCGGGGTTAATGAGCATTAACCCAACATTAACCTGGACAGAAAATTGACAAAACGTGCCAATTTTTACTTTAGGGATTTTCCAAAAGTAAAAAACTGTGTTTTGTTGACTTTCCATCTGGGTTAATGTCACGTTAATGCTCATTAACCCTGACGTCATCTGAAAAACAACCTGTTTTTTGCAAGTTTTTCCCACTTTCTGTCCTGTTTAATTTCAGATGTCATCTGAAAATCAATCCACTTTTGTGGGGTTTTTCCAGTTTAAATCCCCTTTTTGCACAGGATCCTGCCTGTGTGATAAACTTCTTAGAAACCAAATCACTTGTGTCTGGTCTATTAGATAGCTTCCTGTCCTATTATCTTGGACTTGTATCCTGTTATTAGCTAGGGCTCTAAATCAATTCTTTCCTTTGTGAATAAAGCAAAGCAATTCTGGATAAACCCACAGTATCAACACTGGCATATCACAGGATTCAGAGCTACAGAGTAAGATGCATGCCTATACAAGTGATAACTTTGACAAAGGCCACTTTAAAAAATAAAGACAGGGAGATTAACTGTGCTCAAATGAGTCATTAGATTAATACTTGCTGTATATTCAAGAAAAAAGACTCCATATGTAACCTTGTTGAAATACACCTGATACATTTATGCAGAAAAATAATCCTGGGCATCTTGTTCAACATATATTTTGCCACTGATTTTGTAAAGCATTATTTAAAGAATGCTTTGATATATTAAAAATATTTTTGAATCAACACAAAGCAAGAGATATTTCACTTAAACATTTTGAGGTAGTAGAAATTGAAACGTCATACCTCTATGATTTAATTATTTATTGGATTTATATTCCACCTTTCTCCCAAAATGGATACAATAGGTCAAATGAAAATATGAGTCCTAAATATCCTAAAGTTTTCCTAAGTCTGCGTAGAGGCTTACTGTCCAACAGTCAGGAATTTTGGAAGCTGAAGCCAAAAACACCTGGAAGACCAACGTTTGGGAACCACTGAGCTAGACTGAAACAAAATTAAGAAATAAGTGATTTGTAACGTCTCCTGGCTGCACCTAAACTCACTGTTCTTTTCAAGAGCTTTTAATAAACATTTGGAAAAACTTCAAAAAAAAAAAAAAAACCACACACACAAAACAACAGGAATATGTATATATGTGTGTGTGTGTGTGTGTGTGTTTAGATATAGATGGGTAAGTAAGTACACGCCAGTATGGTGTAATGGTTTGAAAGTAGGACAACGATTCTGGAGACCATGGTTTAAATTCCCACTCAACTATGGAAACCCTTGGGCAAGTCACACTCTGTCAGACAGAGGAAGGCAAAGGCAAACCTCTATGAGCAAATCTGGTGCAGAAAACACCATGATTGGTTCAATCTTAGGGGCACCATAAGTCAGAAACAACTTGAAAGTACACACAACAACATCCAACAGAGCTTAGGTTTAGAATACATGTTTTGCACACAAAAGGTTCCAAGGTTCAATCTCCAGGAAAGCCACAGTGCTAATCAATGTAAACAATACAGAGCTAGATGGTTTACTCGTCT
>NC_056522.1:378290915-378301533 GCF_019175285.1 Sceloporus undulatus
TCCTAGTCTCTGGAGCAGCAGAAAACAAGCTTGCTCCCTCCTCAATATGACATCCCTTCAAATATTTAAACAGGGCTACCATATCACCTCTTAACCTTCTCTTCTCCAGGCTAAACATCCCCAGCTGTGCTGTGTGCTTTCAACATGGCTACCCCAAGGTAAACCTATCATGAGGTTTTCTTGACAAGATTTATTCAGAGGAAGCTTGCCATTGCCTTCCTCTGAGGCTGAGAGAGTGTGACTTGCTCAAGATCACCTTTTGGGTTTCATGACTGAGCTGGAAATCAAACCCTGGTCTCCAGAGTTGTAGTCCAGCACTCAAACCACTCTGCCACTCTGGCTTAGAGGAAATGGACAGCGGCAATTTCATTCTTTTTTAGTCCTAGGAGAAGAAGTCTTTTTAAAAAACAGGATATGAACCAGAAGTCACTTCCAGGTTGTAAAAAAGGACCTCTCCTGGGCCTAAAATACCCCCCACACACACACACACACTCACAAATGGCAAAAATGCCCCCCAAACACTGGTACCAACATTTCTAAATTGTTGAGGTGTGCAGTGGAGTAAGAGCCAGCATGGTGTGGTGGTTTGAGCTTTGGACTATGCCTCTAGAGACCAGGGTGCAATTCCTCACTCAGCCATGGAAACCCACTGCGTGACCTTGGGCAAATCACACACTCTCAGCCCTAGAAAACTCTCTGGTAGGTTTGCCTTAGGGTCATCATAAGTTAGAAATAACTTGAAGGTAAAGAACAAGAACAAGTGCAGTGTGGTGGTGTAGCCTTTCAGGATCTCGTGGGAGGCCAATGTGGCCTCCAGCTCCTAACAGCTGCCCACTCATGGCATCACCACCAATTGTACAAGCGTAAGTTACCAAGAGCTTTGGACATGGAAAGGGGCAAAGAAGAGATTGCCAGGTCCTTCCCTTCCTCCTCCTCCCCATTTACCTGCTTCATTTTGGCCACCTCCCGGATGAAAACCTCATCGTTCACAAACCGGTGCAACTTTGTCAGCTGGCTCAGGTCTTTCACGTACTCCTCTCCTATTTTCTGTGGAAGACAAGCAAAGGGTGTTGTTTGTTCATCATCATCATCATCACATCCACAAACCTGAAATACAAAGTTCTTTTGGGGTATCCATACCCATTTCACCAAAGGACTCTCCCCTTCCCTGTCTCCATTAATACCCACTGACATGTGAAAGTGGAAAAACTGCAAATAAAAAAACACTATAGTCAGCCCTCCACATTTGCGGATTTGATTATTCACAGATTTGATTAATATGTTTTATCTAGGAATTGCTAGGTCCTCCAGTGCAACTCTGCCAGAAGTTGACCATAAAGTCACACTGAAAGACTTAAAGATTCCTAGAGAAAACACCTCTAGGTATTTGTAGTAGGTCCTCCAACACAATTCTGTGGTCAGTTTTTTCTGGATGCTAACCACAAGTTACTCTGAAGGACCTTGAGATTCCTATGATATGTTCTCTCAGGTTAAAAATGATAGCTTTTTTTGTTTGCAGTTTTTCCATTTTCACAGGTGTCCTGCACCCCTAACCTCAGTGAATGTGAAGGACCCACTGTATTTGTTTTCCTGAGAGATCACCTCTCTAGGAAACTCTAGGTCCTTGAGCGCAACTCTGTGTTCAACATGCATCGGAGGTTGACCATAAAATTGCACTGGAAGACCCACAAATGCCTAGAGAAGTGTTCTCTCTAGGAATCTTTAGGTTCTCCAGTGCAACATCTGGCACAAGTTGGCAATAGTGTCACGCTGGAAGAACTAGAGATTCCTAGAGATAACATATTAATTAAATCCATGAATAGTCAAATCTGCAAAAGTCAAAGCCAGAAATGTGGAGGGCCAACTATATTGCATTTATATGCCACCTCTCTCCTGGAAATAAATAAAAAAGTACTTGAGAGAAGGCATTCCTTTTCTCTACAGTGGAGTCAATTGAGATGGTGAATCCATTACAGATCTTAGTCCAAACTTTAAAGGAGTGATCCAAGATTCAAAATTCCCCAAAGAGATTCAGTGCTGTAGATAGCTCCTTTCATGTTTAAACTAAAAGAGAGAGTGAATTCACCATCTCACTGAGATGGGAAGCACCAGCTACTATGGAGGGATGGACATTGTGTGGCCCAGGGGCTGGATGTGGCTCAAGGGCCACTTCTGGGGCCCTTGGTCACTCATGGAGACCCCTTCCCAAGCCCTTCTCTTCCTAGAAACAGAAACTTAATTAGTATCTAAGCCTCCAAGATCTGCATTTTTTGCATGGGAGAAACACAGCACTCCACTTAAGCTTGGAAAACAGCAATAACAACAAATCAGTAATCAAAAACAGAGATAGATGTCCAATTGCCTCTGGCTCTCAAAAGTGTCTGTGTAATGAAACATCATTATTTGCGGTCAGTAGGCCACAATCAGATTAAAACACTGATTAGGAGTGGCTAATGCAGTTCACCATCACTTTAACTGCCACATCTCTATCCTACAGAATCCTGGGATTTGTAGTTTGGCGATGCACCAGCACTCTTTGGGCAGAAAAGGCAAAAGACTCTGTAAAACTACCTAGGACTCCACTGGTTGGAGCAACAGCACTTAAAGTGATGCCAAATTGTATTATCTCTACAAGATGTACTCAAGGTAAAAGAGCAGATAATACACAATTAAACATCTGATTAATAATACATCAAAACAATACCGAATAATTAAATTACACATTAAATGTAGTTAAAATTATTCTATCACAGGTGCTTTAGTAAGAATTGCCAGTGAGAGAGAGAGATAGAGAAATTCTTTTTAACTGTATTTTTAAAAAAAATTGTAAGGTGCTTTGTGTCCCAATTGTGGGGGAGCAGCGGAATATATTATAACAATATTATAATGACAATACATTCTAATCCATTTTTGGCCATGCCAGTCTTACTGTGAAATTTGGCACTTTGGCTTGCCAAATTTGCCCACATTCCATCAATTGCCTCTCGTCAAACAGGTTGTGAAGGTTTTTGAAAGTGATGCAAAAGCCTACAGAACCTATTGAACCAGAGCCCAGTGTAGGCTGAACAATGAAGAATCAAATGGTGACTCATGCAGGAAGAGGCAGGAGACTTTGCAATTTATTGCGTGAGAAATGCTGAGACACAATCTTGTCTAAAAACAAAACCGCCTGACTTCTCCCAAACCACAGTTGATTGAAGGGTCAGAATTATTATGAAAGGCAGACAGCCAGAGAGACCTACCAAGCACTGCTTACCTCTGCGATCAACTCAGCCAGCCCTGGGTTGCAAAGCAGGAGCCAGCGTCTAGGTGTAATGCCGTTGGTTTTATTCTGAAATTTCTCTGGCTCCAGCTCAGCGAAGTCCTTGAACCTGCAGCAGGAAAGAGCACGCATTCTCAGATTCCTCTGCTGAGCTGAGACACACAGGCTGCATCTACACTGTAGAATTAATGCAGTTTGACATGGCTTTAACTGCCATGGCACAGTGCTATGGAATTCTGTCCTTTGTAGTTTTCTAAGATATTTGGCTTCTCTGTCAGACAGTTCCGGTGCCACAACAAACTACAAAGCCCAGGATTCCATAGGATGATGAAGCCAGGGCACTTAAAATGGTGTCAAACTGCATTAATTCTGCAGCAGGGCAACACCCACATATTTCTGCAGGCTGTGTTTACAACACCCCCCACACTCCCATAGCTTCCACGCATACTGTAAATTTTACCTAAAGTCACCTCAGATTTTATTCAGATGTTGGTGTCTGTGTGTATAGGTTGAAGCAATTAATCATTCACAGATTTTATTAATATCTTTTCTTTACGAATCGCTAGGTCATTCAGTGCGATCCTACCAGAAGTTGACCATAACATTGAAAGACTTAAAGATTCCTAGAGAAAACACTTCTAAGCATTTGTAGTTCCTCCAATGCAATCCTGGGGTCAGCTTTTGCTGGATGCTAACTTCAGAGTTGCACTGAAGGACCTAGAAGTTCCTAGAGAGATGTCAGAAAGTCCTGGTGGTGCAGTGGTTAAATGCCTGTACTGTAGCCACTCACTCACAAACCACAATGCTGCAAGTTCAATACCAGCCAGGGGCTCAGGGTTGACTCAGCCTGACATCCTTAAAAGGCACAAAATGAGTACCCTGTTTGTTGGAAGCAACTAGCTTACACTTTATAAACCGCTTAGGGGGTGCTTAAGTGCACTGATAAGTGGTATAGAAATGTCCTTGCTATTGCTATTGCTATCATTAAGAAGAGAAAGCAACATGTGGACATTTGTGGACCACTCTATTCTGCTTTGGTCAGACCTCACCTGGAATGCTGTGTCCAGTTCTTTCTGGACACCACAATTCAAGAAGGATATTGACTAGCTGGAGAGTATCCAGAGGAGGGTGACCAAAATGGTAAACCACCCAAGTCTTATGAGGAGCAGCTTAGGAAGCTGGGTGTGTTTAGCCTGGAGAAGAGAAGGTTAAGGGGGACATGATAGCCATGTTTAAATATCTGAAGAGGTGTCATATTGAGAATGCAGCAAGCTTGTTTTCTGCAGCTCCAGAGACTGGGACACAGAGGAATGGATTCAAATGAGAGGAAAAGAGATTCCACCTAAACATTAGGAAGAACTTCCTGACAGTAAGAGCTATTTAACAGTGGAAGTTGCTGCCTCGGGGAATGGTGGAGTCTCCTTTGGAGCTTTTTAAACAGAGGCTGTTGTGGGATTGTTTGAATGGTTTTGGACTGAATGGCCAAGGAATCCATGTCCTAGTCTCTGGAGAAGAGGAAAACAAGCTAGCTCCATCCTCAATATGGTATACTTTCAAATACTGAAACAAGGTTTCCATGTCACCTCTTAACCTTCTCTTCCTCCGGCTAAACATACCCAGCTCCCTAAATTGCTCTTCATAGGCATATGGTTTCCAGACCTTTCACCATTTTTCTCACTCTCCTCTGGTCATATTCCAGCTTGCCAACATCCCTCTTGAATTTGTGACACCCAGAACTGAACACAATATTCCAAGTGAGGCCTGACTAAAGCAGAATACAATGGTACTATTATTTCCTTATGATCTAGACACTGTATTGCCTTCAAGTCAACTCTGACTTGGGAAGTCGAAGGCTTTCATGGCCAGCATCCATAGTGTTTTGTGGGTTTTTGAAGGCTTAAAGAAATGGAAATGATAGCGTCAGCACTTGACAACTCCTTTATAGGTGTGTGGTGCTGATCTAGAGCAGAGTCTGCCCCATGACAGGAAGGCAAAGCTGCACAGCTGAACAACCATTAGTCCAACAAAGGCTGCTGGGGATAGATTGTACCTGCAGTTGTTTAGCATCAAGGAAAACATCTCCTCAGCCCTTCAGTGCAATGGGCAGAACTGGGACTGCAGAGCAAGGATCTAGTGTTATGGGTCTGCTCAGGGCTTCTTAGTAGAGCCCAATGGGGCCAAACTCCACTGCTACGTGTGGGCATGGATTGTGGCAACTGATGTTGGCCCTCTTTGCAAGAACAAGGCATCTGGTGAATCACAGCAAAGGCCTTTCAGAAGCTCTCTGTTCTCAGCTCTGGCTGCTTTTCTTGCAAGCTCGGTGACTTAGCCACTTTTTGTGAATCATGGCCTCCTTCCCAATTCTGCAACCAAACGCTGTTGCCAAAATCATCCCTTGGCCAAATGGTCCCCATAAAGTGGGTTCAAGCTCCCCACAAACTCACAAAAGAATTGCTCCTGGGACTAGAATGTTTGCTCTGTCCATTTCAGTAATTCTACGGTTCAACATCTTTATCATGACTTCGAGAAAAAAATTGGGGGAATACTTATCAAATGTGGCAGATGACACTAAATTAGGAGGAATAGCTAATACCCAGAGGACAGGATCAACATTCAAATGACCTGAATAGACTAGAAAAGCGGGGCCAAAGCTAACAGAATGAACTTCAACAGGAGAAAATGTAAGGTATGCACTTAGGGCGAAAAATGAATGCACAGATATAGGATGAGGGACACCGGCTGAATGAAACTACGTGTGAAAGGGATTAGGAGTCCAAGTAGACCACAAGTTGAACATGAGTCAACAGTGCGATGCGGCAGCTAACAGGCCATGCGATTTTAGGCTGCATCAATAGAAGTATGTGTCTAGATCAAGGGAAGTATAGTGGCCCCACTCATTCTGCTCTGGTCAGGCCCCACCTGGATAGTGTGTTCCAGTTTCGGGCGCCACAATTCAAAAGGAATGAGACTGGAGGTGTCCAAAGGAGGGTGACAAAATGGTGAAAGGTCTAGAACCAGGCCCTATGAGGAACACGTTAGGGAGCGGGGGTGTTTAGCCTGGAGAAAAGAAGGTTAAGGGTGAATGATAGCCATGTTCAAATATTTGAAGGATGTCATATTGAGGAGGAGCAAGCTTGTTTCTGCTGCTCCAGAGACTGGACCTGAAGCAATGGATGCAAGATACAGGAAAAGAAGATTCCACCTAACATTAGGAGGAAACTTCCTGACAGTAAGGGCTGTTCGACAGTGGAACAAACTCCCTCGGAGTGTAGTGGGTCTCCTTCCTTGGAGGCTCAGCATAGGCTGGATGGCCATCTGTCGGGGATGTTTGATTGTGATTTCCTGCATGGCAGAATGGGGTTGGACTGGATGCCCCTGTGGTCCTTCCAGTCTATGATTCTTGATTATGATTCTATACATCCAGCCAAAAGGTTCAATGGAGAACTCCTAAACAGAGTTAGGATGATGCGTTCATTCTCATCAGAGGTATACTGCTCCTGACTTGGAAGCTCTTTTGCTATCAAGGCAATCAACAGCCATTGTGGTGCCTTATACAGCGATAGCAGTGGTAGGTCACTGCAGTGGGGGGTCCAGGTCCAATTTTCTCCCCGAAGCCCTGAGACCTTCACAGACTGCCAGAATTAGCCCAAATTAAGAAACAAAACTGGACATCTGAACACTATTTCTGCTTGAGGTGAAAAGGGTATCTTTTATGCTAACAAGGCAGTGGGGCTGCAACCTGTTTACTTTAAACTGATTTATTTTAAGTGCTGAATGGTCCATAGATTTTTAGATGTTTAAATTATTCTTGTTGATTCAATAGGAGGATTCTTGGAAGGGTTATTCCCCCTGCCCTTTTCTTTCCTTATCAGAGGAGTTTGGTGAGGCACCGCACTCTTTGGAAGAGAGACCTATGTCCCAGGATGCTATTTGTTTTTGATTACAGAGTTTAAAACTTTAATTTAAATAAGGGTAATGTTTTAAATTGTAAACGAACTAAATTAAATAACAATTTCTGCAGTGCAGATGCAGCCTAGTCCAGCCTCAAGCCGGATGCTACTCAACTCACTTGCAGGACTAAGGGGCACAAAACCAGCTTCAGAAATGCATGAGAGCCTGGGCCACTCGTTGCCAACCCTAGTTTGGTATGGGCCAGCTCTTATCCAGCCAGTGGTCAACATACTGAGATTTCGTTGACGAGGGGTGGGATATAAATAAAATTTTTTATTTTATTTTTTTTATTTTATTTATTTATTTATTATAAAAGGAACTGCCTATAGTATATTTTGCAAGCAGAATACTTATGTGTTTATTTAATTCATTCTCCCAAACTAAACCTAAGCTGCTCTCTAAAGTCACAAATTTTTTAACACCCGCCATGAACATATTTTTTAAAAATGATCGCACATAAACAATATTTTTAGACATACAAAGTGTTGAAAGATGAGAATGTCCTTAAAACTGTTCTCTTGACTGCTGGCTCAGGTTCCTCACGCCTGTGGCCTTTATGTTGGTTCTTGTAAGCCCTCTGGCTCGGTTTTACAGCTTTCAGAACGGTGGTTTCTTCTGCGTCTGTTCCTGCGAGAGCCAGGTTTGTCGTGGTTTGCGCTTGGACTGTGGAGTCTGGAGATCAGGGTTCGTCTCTGCTCAGCGGGAAATACACGGGGTGGCCTTAAGCAAATCACATTCTCCAGCCCCAGAAAACCTTGCGATGGTTTACTTGGGTTGCTGTAACCAGAAGCAACTTGAAGGCACAAACAACAACTTCATCTGGAATGTGGTCTTCCTCTTTCTTACCGTTTCTACGACCTTACCAACAGTGTTGTCTTTTCTAGTGTGTTCTCATGAATGCCCAGAGTACGACAATCTCAGTTTAGTTTATATTAGCTAGGCTTGATTTGCTCGGACAATTATTGGTTTTTTAGCAGTTTAGAGTATTCACAGAACTCTCTTCCAGCACCAACTCAATGAATTTCGTCCTATCAGCTTCTTCACTCTCCAGCTTTCATAACGATACATAGAATTCGGAACTCCAATGGCACAGACAATCCCGAGTTTAACATCAATGATATATCTTTGCTTCTGGATCTTATCTTGTTCTTTTCATGGCTGCCCTTCCAAGCCTTGCCTTCTCCTGAGTTCTTGACTGCAGTCCTCCCTTTGATTGACGAACCAGGTATAAAATCTTTAACAATTTTAAGGTCTTTGTCTTGTTATATTTGCAAAGAGTGACTCTCCAGGTCACCACTCCACCTGGTCTGCCATTTCAGAAATCTCTTTCCCATTGTCTCTTTCGGTCCACCCCAAAAATGAAAAAACCGAGTCCTAGCATGGCTGAGATCAGCCTGGGCCTTCCTGGCTCCCACTGAGACGCATGGAAAAGGTCAACAGCTCTGCAAATGCCAATTAATTTTGGAAGCGCGTGTCACTTTCTGGAAAGGCGCAGACACCTTTGCTTAATGACTTCTCATCTGAACAAGTATAATTAAATATGGCCTCCTGGGGTTGCTAATAAATCAAGCAGGTAGATGATTTCACTCATTTGGGCCACTTCAGCCGCTCCAGGTCTGCTCTCTCATCCCAACTTGTTATGTTGGAAATCAACATGGCTGGCATCCATTTAGTGATTTACACAGGTGTAAGTTACATTACCTATGGCAGAGTAGGGTGGGTGTTTTTTACAATGCATAACATCATATTCAGTTTGATGGTGGCATAGGCGGAGATGTACAGATAGGACCATTAAGTAGACTGATTAACATGTGCATAACACTGTAATCTTTGGGCCCAAACAGCGGCCAAATAAAGCTGCTTTGGGTCAATTTGGATAATGCTGTTAAAGCTGCAGGAGTCCTAAGAGGCCGGAAGCCGTGCCAAAGCCATGCTCCAGTCCAAGGATAGAGTGCAGCTTTGGGCAGCTACTGGCCTCTTAAATTGCATGTGTCATTTAAACAGCATACCTCCAATGTGACTGAAGCAGCTTTATTTTGGCCTGTCTGTTCAGGCCCAGGGTTTTTCTTAGGGCCCTGCACATAGCAAATATACATAAAGAAGATTCAGCCATAGTAAAGTCAGTCCGTACATGTCTGTAGCATTAAGGGCACTACAATTGTGAAGGTCAATTGGGCCGATATCTTTCACTGGAGGAAAATGAATGACCATTAGTGTAAACACCAAGCAATACAGAATCATAGACATCCAATCATGTAAAATGGAAGAGACCCCACATTTCTTCAGTTTTAACCCATGCGGCAATGTAGGGAGATACCATCAAAACACTCCAGAAGGAGGCATAATAAAGGGCAAACATGTTCAGTTTCAACTCACTGTCTTCATCAGTGGTTGGTATAGAAGTCCATCATTTTATCTTCTAATGGAAACATATTGGTGGAATTCTCATGTAGTAACAAGAAAAGTGCATGTTGTTTTCACCATCCATAGCTGGTTGATTTTGGGAGGCATGGAGAAATTCGACAGGCAAGATGAACCTGGTTGACATTCCAATCATGTAAATAGGTAGAGCCCACTTTCCAAGTTGTCTAACAAAATAAAACTATAGAAAACATATGGAAAGAGTCATATGTCAATGATAAACCACATGTTTTCATGTACAAAGTCTCAGGTTGAATCTTTGACCACTGAAAGCCACCATCTAAGCTCTTGGAGAACCATTGCCAGTCAAAATATGGATGAGCCCTCTTCAGCCTTGGACTACACTCATTCCAGACAACATAGCTGGCTTGTGGTGGATAATGGGTGTTGCAATCCAACATAACTTGAGCGCACATAATGGGGCAAGGCTGGAATAGACAGTAGTGGATGAGGCGGAAGTTGGTCTGATCAGTACACTGGTTTCATACATTCATTTTTATAAACACACAAAATAAGGTCAACAATAAATAATAGCAATAACCAGTCATGAAAAATAAAATTAAATCCCTGCTTTAAATCAGGGTTTTAAATCAGGATTTAGAAAACCAGTTAAAAAATACTGATTGAAAAGAGCACCACAATCATGATGGTATACATTAAAATGAGAATTAAGGGTTGGCCTAATATGTGCCCACCAAAGAAATAAACAGGCAAGAAAGCAATTATACAGCATGTAGAAAGGGCTTTAAGAAATCAACATCTTTCCAATGTTGGGCAACAAGTGCAAATAAACAACTTCAAAAACAATAATTAAAATGGCAATAACCAAAATGAAGGTCATTATCATCAGATCAGATCACAACTGAAAAAATCCCATCCACTGTGGTCCCATTAGCAAAGCTTTGCTTGTCTACTATATTGCAGATAAACCTGGTGAATGTATGTCTGCTCGAGACATGGAATTTTTGTATTTAGGCTTGTTGG
>NC_056522.1:378301558-378307637 GCF_019175285.1 Sceloporus undulatus
TGGCATGAGAAAAGCTTTCTTTCTTTCTTTCTTTCTTTCTTTCTTTCCCTTAGGAGTGAGATCAGTTGTAGGCAGAGGTAGATCATCTGATCAGGTGTAGTTGGCTGGGCCTGGCATGTTAAGGAAAAAGCCACATGGGTTATACAGTAAGAGAAATAAAAGATGTATGTGAGAGTCAGAGTGACTCAGCAGAAGCCAATTGAGAACCACACAGGTGTGAATGGTAATACAATTAACAGGTCCAGAGTGCCAAGGACAAGAATTGCAAAATGGATAATTGGACACACCTGACAATTGTTAAGTGGTCAAGGCTGAGATGATGAAATCATTAATTGTGGGATGAACAAGGAGAACCAATGGGAATGATGTACACGCCTACTGGGTGGAAACAGACCACAGTAGGTGGTACCATGATATGGCTATAATAATGACTATACATCCCAGTGTATTTTGTGGGTTGTAGTTGTATTGGAGAGTGAGGAGTTGAGTATTGTTTGGAGCTGTGTATATAGTAGATTAAAGTAGATCTTTTATATAAGACTACTGAGTTGTCTGGTGTCTTGGGTGAAGCTACAAGAACCAGCAGGACCCTGGTGAAGAAGGGTGAAGACTTCTGTGGAAGCAAGAGTGAGAAGGCTTGGAGAGTTTGTCGGGGTCTTCAGCCTGTTCTCTGCAACTCTTGCAAAGATACAACAACTGGCCAAAACTGGTCAGCGTGGTGCACAACCAGGTGGTGAGTTCCAGGCCAGGTGAAGAGCCACAACTCCCATCATCCCTGAATCCCTGTATTTAGGCTTGTTGGCATGAGAAAAGCTTTCTTTCTTTCTTTCTTTCTGTCCCTTAGGAGTGAGATCAGTTGTAGGCAGAGGTAGATCATCTGATCAGGTGTAGTTGGCTGGGCCTGGCATACCTCTGGGGTAGCGTATTGGCACTTGGCACATGGCATGCCCAGTACGTAAGCAGAGCTGCAGCTGGGAAGATCAGACGAGACCATTCAACAACCTAAAAAAGTGGCAATGAAAGGTGGGAGCTGGGAAGCATTCCCAATCTACTCCTGGCAGACTGAACCATGCAGTAGCGGCGGAGTTCAGTGGCAGCTAGTGGCTGCCCTGTCCATGCAGTGTGAATCTGTTCTGGCTTTTAGCCTGAACTTTACTTGTGCTGCCCAATGTTGTGAAGCTATTTTTCATATAAGATCCAGCACCTTGGATAGCAGTTTTAAAAATTGGGTTAAAGCCTGGAGTGGATTCACCACCCCAATGAAGATGGGGGCTTCCAGTCCCCAGACATTTTTAAAATTTATTTATGGGATTTCTATATTTCTCCCAAAATGGGATTCAAGGTGGCTTGCACCTCAAAATTGGAATCAAGTCAAGAAGGAAATGGGTAAGTTGGATACTTGAACCCTGACATTATGTTGCTACATGATGGGGAAAGTCAAGTCATTCTGTCAGGTACCAGGCCTTAGGAAATTACTTTTTTAGATTAATACACCCATGATTCTCCAGCCAGCAAAATAACTTTTCCAAACTCTGCTTGATATTTTTTGATGTCAACAGACAAGATGACCCGGGTTGACATTCCAATATATAGATCCCACCTTCCAAGTTGGCTAACAAAATGAAACTGTATTGACTGTAGTCAATAAATCAGAAGAAGACTTGGAAGGACAGCTATGAATGAGGTAGAGAAGATCCTCAGGTGTAAAGATATATGATTGAATGCCAAAATCAGGATCATCTATGCCCTCACATTTCCATTTTCTATAAGTTTATCACACAAAGGAGATCAGGAATTTATTCCTTGAATATCCCGGGGAAATCGTGTAATTACGCAAAATGATTTCATATGACGTCACACAAAACTTGCCATTAAAGTGGTCACAAAGAAGCATCAATGTGCATCTTTTTACTTTCGGGATTTCAGTGACAATGCATTTCCAATATCACTTTATTTGCGCAATTGTATGTGATAATGATTTGCACAATTACTCACCATTTTCACTTTATTTGCGGGATGCTTTAAATGTGCTTTAATCTCTCTTTAACGCCAAAATTAGCCCCAGTGTGATAAACTCCTATGTATGGTCGTGAAAACTGGACAGTGAAGAAAGCGGATAGGAAGAAGATGACTAAACTGAGGCTGTTGTACTTTGGGTGCATCAGGAGGAGAAATGGCTCACTATAAAGACAACAACGCTTGGTTAATATTGCAGGCAGCAGGAAATGAGGAAAGCTATATAGGTGCATTGATTCTATTGAGGAAGCCACAGTTTCTCTAATTCTGCAAGATTTAACCAGGGCAGTTAATAGCAGACTCTTTGGGATAGTATCTCCCATTCCTAGGTTTGCCTTCAGTCGAAGCCAACTTAATGGCACAGGACTATAACCTAACATTGGATAAGACTGAGGACTAATTTTTCCTGGAAAAGAAAGATCGTTTATTCTTTCATTATTAAAATACGTACATTTCAGCCTCTAGTGTGGAATCTCAGGCTGGCTTACAAATTAAAAAAAGAACTCAACCGGTTTAAAACAAGTCCAAATTCAATAATCTGAACAGGTTTAAAACATATTAAACAAATTTACACTCAAGCCACTTAGAAGGTTAAATCATGTAGATAATCATTTGGGGGGAAGATAATAGTTATAGCTCTCAGAATGGCTGCCATGCTGGGTTTTAGCAGAGCTTGGAAAAATTAACTTTGTGGGACTACAGTTCCCAAAATCCCCAGGTGTTGTGTGTTGTTTTGCCTTTACGTCATTTCCAACTAAGACAACCCTATCGCAGTGTTTTCTTGCCAACTTTCTTCAGAGGGAGCTTGCCATTGCCATCTTCTGAAGCTGAGAGACTATGAGTTGTACCAAGTCACCAAGTGGGTTTTCATGACTGAGCAGGGATTTGAACTCTGCTCTCCAGAGCCAGAGCCCAACGCTCAAACCAATACACCATGCTGGCTCTCCCAGTATCCCCATAGCCAATTAAACAATTTTACATTCAAGTAACTTACAAGGTTCAACCATGTAGACAATTGTTTTGATAAAAGATAACAATAAAAGATAACAATTATTGCCCTCAGAATGGCTGCCATGCTAGGTTTTATCAGAGCATGGGGAAGTACATTTATGGGACTATAACACCCAGTATCCCCACAGCCATGCAAAAAAAATGTAAAATTTTTCCAAGGACTGGACAGAATAGAGGTGGGAACTGTCTCCAGATGTTGCAGAACTATAATTCCCAGCATTTTCAGCATTAGCAATGGTGGATGGGGCCAGGGTGATCAGATGTCCTCCTTTTCCAGGACATATATTGTGAGCTGACTTGGGCCCCATTTTTGGGAGAAAGGCGGCATAAAAAATAAATACAATAAAATAAATAAACTACCCTATATTTCAGCTTTCTGTCCAGGAGGAATTACAAAATGTCCTACATTTTGATCATCACTAAGAAGCACAAATTTATATTTATATGAGTGTTAGCAGATGTCCTCCTTTTCCAAGACATGTCCCACATTTCCGGCTTCTGTCCAGGAAGGATTCCACAACGTCCTCCATTTTGAGCATGATGAGAAGCATGACTAACAAGCATGCTTTTCTTTTGTAATGCCCTACATTTTATGGTGCCTTGCCCTTCTTTACGGTTCGGACATCTGATCACCCTTGAGGGGGCTGATGGGAATTGCAGTCCAATAACACCTTGAATGCCATGCAGTTCCCATCCGTGTAGGATAAAGCCCATCAATCTGCTTCCTCCAAAGTTCTGTCTCCATTACAGATGCAACATTGCACTAAAATGTGTCTTTTCCCACTTGCTGCTTTCCCCGGAGCTTCTTTTTAGGCCAGGAATTGTGGCGAAAGCAGGTGAAATAAAACCGAATCAAGGAGGGGAGAAGTGGGTCAGCATGTTATTCTGTAGGAGGGATTGTACAGGCTGTCTTCTGTCTAATTTTGTGCAATCTGTTCCACAGCAGGGAGGAAGGTTTTAGGATACATTGAGTAGGAGGCATAGAAAAAAAGAGGGGAAAAGTTAGCTTTATCCTGTATCCTAGAGCCGAAATTTTGTAGCTGCCATAGCAACCAAATTAGCTAAAAATAAAAAGCCCTACCTTAAATGGCTAATCTCGGCACACTTCCTCTGACGCCAAACGCATCCAACTTGAAATCTCTCATCATGGATCTCTAGCATCATAGCATTCAAAGGTTCATGTGAAAAGGAATTTCTCTCTCTGGAGTGAGGGGTTCCCAGTCTGCATTCTGCAAAACGGATGTCACTTCAGTTAAAAATTTGCTTCATGTCTTTCTCAGGTCTTTACATTCCCTATTATATCTCACTGTTTAAAACAAAAATGCTCCAAAAGATTGTAGGATCTCCCATTTTAGGCCACGTCTACACTGCAAAATTAATGCAGTTTGATACTGCTTTAACTGCCACGGCTCAATGCTACGGAATTCTGGAATTTGCAGTTTTATGAGATATTTAGCCTTCTCTGTCAGAGAGGTCTGGCACCGCAACAAACTACAAATCCTAGAATTCCATAGGATGGAGCCATGACATTTTGTCATTGGGAGCCTCTGTGATGCAGTGCTGCTGAACTCAGACTCTGGGAGTGTTGTTGTTGTTGTTAACTGAGTCAATCATGACCCATAGCACCTTTGTGGATGAAGCATCTCCAAGACTCTCTGTCTGCCACTGCTCTGCTTAATTCCTGCAAACTCATACTCATGAAGTTCATTTTGTTAGCTTCAACAGGGAGAAACGTAAGGTACTGCACTTAGGTCGGAAAAATGAAATGCACAGATATAGGATGGAAGACACCTGGCTGAACGAAACTACATGTGAAAGGGATCTGGGAGTCCAAGCAGACCACAAGTTGAACATGAGTCAACAGCTTACTGTCCTGGACTGCGGCCAGCACACACAGACACATGCTGATAAGGAAGGCAATTAACTATGGAGCTAGAAGTAGTCCACAAACCATGCAGGGAGAAAGAGAGAAAGCAAACCAAAAGCCAAACCAAAGTCAGGATAACAGAGGTCACAATAGTCAGTGCAGTCCAGGGTCAGGTCAGCCAGAAGGTAGCAATAGTCCAGTCCGATCCGAAGTCAAAAGTCAAGGCAACAAGGGCCCGTTACAAATGGGCACAAAAGTACAGACTGGGTCCATACTAGGATTAGAAAGGGGTGTCCCTTCTTGACGCCCCTAACCCTAGTACGGACCCAGTCCGTACAAAATGGCGGTGCCCATTCCACACAGGGGCCGCAATTACGACATCACAACCGCGCCGCCCGTTCCACACGGGGGCTGCCATTATGACATCACCACCGTGCCACCTCCAAATGAGGCGGCAGTGTTATGACGTCATCGCACCATGTGAGGGCACCAAGAGCACCCTTTCTGCAGCGCGAGAAGGAGCTCCGAAATGGAGCTCCTTCTGGGGTTTGCATCACTGAGCACAGCCTTTACATGGCTGCACTAGCGACGCAGAGGAGAAAGGGACCAAGCAGCCCTTTTCTCCTCCTCCCCGCCGCCATTGGGTGTCCTCGGGGCTTGAAGCCCCAAGGACACCCTTTTCCAGGCCACAGGGAAGCAGCCTTTTGTAGCTTCCCCGCGGCCTGGAAAGCGGAAGACCGGGGCATCAGATGCTGCAGTTGTGGCAGCTGAGGCCCCAATCCAGCAGGGAAAGGGCCAGTTAAAGGCCACCCCAAACAGGCGGTCTGTAACACGCCAAGGAGTCAAGATACAGGGAGCCAGTGCAGGCAGCAGTCACACCAAAGGATCATGCAATAAACTCTGGCAGTGAGTTGGTGTCTCTCTGCTCATTAAGTAAGGGAAACTCTCCCCTGTGCCAACTGAGGCTGATTTGCTAATTGCTTCTCAGCAATTCTCTGGGATCTGCGCCTGCCAGCACTTTCAGCCCTGCGTTGTCTATAGGAGGGAACCTTCAAGCCTGGTTCCTCCCCAGAGTCACCACTAGGCTGCTGTACCACCAGAGGAATCCCACCAGCACTAGGACCTGGCTGAGCCTCCGCCTCTGGGGCTGGGAGATCAGGGCTGGATTCTGGCAGAGCAGGATTA
>NC_056522.1:378307737-378309853 GCF_019175285.1 Sceloporus undulatus
CTCTGTAAAGTGTCATGCAAAACTTACAGTACTATATAAATACAGTTGGCTTTCCGTTTGCGTGGGGGATCCATTCTGGACCCCCCCCATATAAATGGAGGCTCATGCATATTCAAGCCTCATAGCCTTGAATTGGGCGTGCCCCTGGGTGCCTGCACTATTAGAAATGATGGAGGTTGCCCCTCTGTGCATAACTGAGGTTGTAGATCTCAGATCCGCAAGTTAGGAGGAGCGAGTATAAACACTAAGAAAGAAAGAAGCTGGTGCTGGCAGTTCTCATGAAGAGAGATACCGTGGTTTCCAGCCCTTGACCTGACTGCTCCGAGCTATGATTCTGGAGACCAGAGTTTGAGTTCCTACTCCCCAATGGAAATTCACTGGGTGACCTTGGGCAAGTCGCATTCTCTAAGCCTCAAAGGAAGGCAATGGCAAATCCCCTCTCAACAAATCTTGCCAAGAAAACCCCGTGATAGGGTCGCCCTAGGGTCTCCATATGTCAGGAATAGGTTAAACACAACAACAAATGTAAGTCACAGACCAGAGTGGTTGATCACCTGTAACTCATCATCTGTGAATTCACACTACCTGCTCAGCATTGTCCTTGTTGTCCTTGTTTGTTCTTGTTATGTTTCCATGCACTGAGCATTGTGGGAACTGAGGGAAATGGCAGGAGTCTTTTGGTCAAGAGCACTTGGGGAGTGAGCAAGGCTTCTGCCAAAAATGGCTGGCCCAGCTCTAGAATTTTCCCAAAAGGTCTATATAGGCACAGCAGAACCTATATGTGCGAGTTCACAGATGACCACTTGAAGAAGCATGGTTACTGGCAAACTTCTGAGCACTTATGCCCCCAACAGAGTGCCCCCTGTCAGCTCAATATGAGATTTCACGGTGGCATACAATTAAAACATAAATGGTTTAAAACAATTCTAGATAAAAACAACATAATAATTTAAATAGGATGAAAGCATATTAAATGGCAGATTAAAACAGCAGAAAAGGCTTCAAACAGTGAAAACTTTGTACATGTATTATTATTATTATTATTATTATTATTATTATTATTATTATTATTATTGTTTTATTTAAAAGTAACAAAATTTGGACCCAATGTCTTTAATAAACATATTCAATTTTTTTTTCCATTTTAAGCTTACATAGTTAAAATAAGGAGGACAGACCCCAGGAAGACCTTGCATCCCTGTAGATTTGAAGTTTTGTAGCTATACAGTAGTTTGTGGCTGCAACTCTGTCCACAGGGAGGCAGCAGAGTCAGAGGGAAAAGCCAAGTTAATTTTCACATTTGAGTGGGTGGCCTCAGATGTTAAAAGCGAAGGTTTCTTGCCATTTGTAAAGCTCTGTAAATCACAGAGATAATTTATTCTGGTAGCTTAGAAACTCTAGAAGTACTAGAAGGTGGGAGGGGGTAGACTCATCCACACAGCCATTGGATTTAATAGTATAAGCAAGAAAATGCAGCCATCATCAGGTAAGGCAAGCTGGGCAAACCTGGAAGGTCCAGCAGCCATTTCTCACCAGCAAGTCTCTGTATCATCACGATAAAACTAAAGAGTCACTCCTATTTGTTTTTCAAAAGTGGATTTTTGGCTACAACAGAGTACAGTGGGGTTGCCTTCTTCTAGAGAAAAACAATGCCTACTGTAGGTGCAGAAAATAAGCCCAGGAGGGCTACACTCCACTCCTGAAGGAAGGCCAAGAATTCACTGTGTCTGAAGCTACAGCGGGTGAGGCAATGGGATAGATGGCATTTCTGTCTTTAGCTCCAGCCATGCACTGATCCTTGTGTCATTTATGCCTTAAGCGGTATCTACTTGCAGAGTTGCAATTCCCTTTGTGTTGTGCTACCCAAATACAGGAGCTGCTAGCATTGGGAAAGGCCTCGGAGGGATGCTTTTTTCAAGATTTGGACGCTCCAGTGCTCCCGCCTCACAGGGACTCGAGCCTGGAAAGGAAGGAACAGACGTAGAGGAGAAGAAGTCTACCCTGAATCAAGCAACAATTGGGACTCAGACCTTTCCCCACAGCACTTCCGGCTTCCTAGACCCAACAGGTAAGCAAACGGCTCAGTCTGGCAAGGTCCATTGTGCCAGTCTTGGTT
>NC_056522.1:378309953-378332525 GCF_019175285.1 Sceloporus undulatus
TGACAGCCATACTGCTTTGATGGACTCCAACAGAGTGTAACCTGATCAGTGGCATCACTAGGGTTGGCATCACACAGTGTGGCAACTCATAGTGTCACAACCCCATATTTACCTCTCCCCTCATGTCACACTTAGTAATGTTTTTTGTACTAATGTTACTTGTAAATTGAATTCCTGTATATCGCTAAAATGTAATGCCAGTAGTTGCAACATAAATAACTAGCAAAATTTAAATTACACTTAAATTACAGTATCACACACACAGCCTAAATGCACTTACATGTACATAGTTTCATGTAGTTGAAGTGAACATTTGGTAAGATTCTATGATTCTATGTAATGCTTTTAAAGAAAAATTTAAAAGAGTAAAAAGAAAAAATTTAAAACCTGTGCCTCTCCTTTCTGCACCCACTTAGCTTTGCCCCACTCATGCCTTCTCTTCCATTGGAGTCCAGCATTTTAAAGGGATGTGGGCAAATGCCACAGCCCATTTTTGTCAAAAGGCAGACATTTGGGGAGCAGTGGTATCACCCCCCCCCCCCCTTTAGGATGTCACTTTGTAGGTCCACACCTCCTGCACCCCCTAGTGCCTTCAAGTCATTTCCAACTTATGGAGACCCTCAAGTGATCCCTATCATGGGGTTTTCTTGGCAAGATTTGTACAGAGGTGGTTTGCCATTGCCTTCCCCTGAGGCTGAGAGCATGTGACTTGCTCAAGGTCACCTACTAGGTTTCATGGCCGAACTGGGACTCCAACCCTATTCTCCAGAGTTGTAGTCCAATGCACAAACTACTATGCCATGCTCAACCCCATACTGGGGAACATGCCACTTCTAGAACATAGGGAAAGAAAGAACTCATGGGCCACATGGAGCACTTGGGGGTTCTCCAATCAGCCTCCAAGTCCAAATTGCAGCTGTTGTGATACCATAGCTCACAATGGTTTTATCTTATATAATCTTATGGTTTGTATTTGGTGAGGTACTTTGAATTCTCTTGCCGGAGAGCTCTAATATTGTATTTCACAGTATGTGGAGAGATCTTGTAGCACCTTGGAGACTAACTGAAAGAAAGAAATTGGCGGCATGAGCTTTCGTAGACTTCAGTCTACTTCCTCAGATGCATTTGTATTTCACAGGAATGCACTAGGGAATTCTAAGTACCTCACACCAGACTACAGATCCCAGGACTCAGTAGACTTCAGCCAGGACAGTTGAAGTGGTATCACATTGCTGTAACCAGGCGCTGTTGAAACACCCCAGAGAACTCCATGCATTTGAGTCTTCAGCCCATCTGATCAGCCATCATCTGGACAGCACCTACTAGGTGATGTTGGGCAAGTCGCCCTCTCAAAGCCTTAGAAGAAGGCAAAAGCAAACCCCCTCTGAATAAATCTAGCCAAGAAAACCTCACCATAGAGTTGCTTTAGTGTCACATAGGTCAGAAAGGACTTGAAGATTCTAAGCACACTATCAGCAGATGGCACCCTTGACCAAGTCAGATTATTTCTGGGGCTTTCCAGCATTAAAGGTGCTCCTAGTGATCAATGCATGTTTCTCAAATCGATGGCGGTTTATCAGCTTTTCACAGAGATGCTTGAGCTGCATTTTTGAACAGCAGCATAAGTGGAAAACAGTAGCACATATATCCCCATGCCAGTTGAAATCTTCACCTCCGAAAGTCCAGACACCAAGCCATTCTTTTAAAAAGACCTTTGAACAGTCATATTTATGGACTCAAGTTTCCAGACTCTCAACTCAAATGGTAGGTGGCCATGCAAGTATTGGAATTCTGGTAGTTGTAGTCCATAAAAGTAACCTTTCCAAGAACTGCAAGCTAAAAGCACCTCTCCAGAAAGTGCTGCCTTAACAGTTGAATGTTTTCTTGGCATGGAAAAAGGAAGTTTATGGAAAGAGCATCAGCTTACATTCCAGTCCCCTTTTGCAACATAATGTAAGCAGGACTAGAGAAAATATCTTAGATATTTTAAAAGTCATTCCCATGAAGTCTGTGAAGTGAGACAGGTCTTTCAGATCTTTACAGTGCTCTGTCAGTGTGGGTGTGTGAAAGCAATATATGGCGCGGGACAGACAGTCCCAAAGCACAGTGCCACCGCCGATTCTAGGGTTAGGGACCGTACACCAACCGCACGGTCCCTAACCCTAGTATGTGCAGGTGGCGTCCTGATGGTGGCCTCCCATCCACACGGGGGCTGCCATCTTTACATAATGGATAATAATAATAATAATAATAATAATAATAGACAAAATTTCAAATGTAGGCGTTTTTGGGGGGGGGTGTCCACATTTGAAAAAGAGCCTTGCTGAGGGAGGATTCCTCCGCCTGGGCTCCGTTCTCAGCAAGGACCTAACCATGTGATAGGTTCACCTTATGGTTGCCATAAGTCAGAAATGACTTGATGAAACAACAACGAGAAGAATGGAAAGGCCCACAGAAAAGATGGAAAAACCATAAACACAGCTGGTCAAATTGTGGCCTGTGGGCAGCCTGTGACCCCTGGACCCCATTTTATGGGTGTCTAAATCCCCAAATTCCTATTTTTAAAAAAATTGGTATGGTTTTGGGGCATATTCCTCCAAAAACATAGAAAGCCAGAAAACTAAAAGCACTTCACCTCTCCCCAGAACTCCCCATAGAATCCCATACTGTACCAATACCAGCCTATTTAGCCGCCATTGTGAATGCCACTTCTTGTTGCATTTTGAGAGGTCTGCAGAGGGACATGGAGAACTGGATCTGCTACAGGATTGGGGCCTGCAGGGTGAGGTGGGATTAGAGTTGCCTGTGTCCCTGAAAACCTGGAAAATCCAGATAGAAAGAACAAACAAGGTCCAGCCAGCTGTGCTGGTTGAAGCGTAAATCCCGATTTCTCCTTCATCACAGGCCCAATAGATAGGTAAAATGTGGCAGTGCAATGAAGCAGGGAACTGTGCAAGAAGACTGGGACTGATGGGAGCCTCATCCGCCTCGCAGGGTAGCATTGCCACCTAATGCTTCCATTCTCTCTCACCTTCCCTCAACAGGCCCAGAAAGGAAAGGAGGCAAGCAGAGATGGCTGTGGTTGTGTGCAGATGGGTCGGTGGCCCTTGCATCTTTACTCTCTGGGACGGCTTTGAAACCTTTCCTCCTCACACTACCTAGGCAAAAAAAAAGTAAAAAAAGAGATCTTGGCTTGATACTGAAACAAATGGTAGAAAAAAAGCAAAGATTAATGTGTTGAGTTTGCTAAACGGGAACAAACTCCCATGTGCTGTGTGATGGTCCAAAAACTTAATATCTTACAAAGTCCATGGTTTTGGACATCACACAGCACATGGGACTTCATTCCTTTATTCTTCAACTGTGAATACATGCCTTCCAGAGTTTTTTGGGGGGTTTTTTTGGTTCTGAGTTTGCATAATAGTGGCCACTGATTCTGCTCCATCTCTTGAAGGTGCTTGATTGTGAGTTCCTTGCATGCAGGCAAATGGGGTGGGATTCAAGAATCTAGAATAAAGGTTGGAATTGGATGGCCCTTGAGGTTTCTTCCAACTCTTTTGATTCATGATAATCAGAATGCAAATCAATAATTTGCATAATTATAATAAACTGTAAATATGCAAATTAGTTGCCTAGATATGAGGGAGTGGGATATGGCAGCCCTAGGTGGGATGGCATGGTAGAGAACTTGGCCCCCCAGTTTCACCATTTCCCACCCTTGCACCAGCAATGCGTCTTGGTGAAGGAAAGATGCCCGTCTGAGGAAACCCTAGCAATCCTTAAAGATGTAAAAGGATGCCACGTAGAAGATGGCGCCAGCTTGTTTTGAGCGTTGTTGAGAGCCTACAAGATGAAACCGGTGAATTCAGATTCAAGAAAAAAGAGAGTCTACTAAACATTAGGAAGAACTTCTTGACTGCAAGAGCTGTTTGGCATGGAATAGACTGCCTCAAAGGGTGGTGGACCCTCCTTCTTTGGAATCAGAGAAGTTGTTTTTTGCTGTCCTGGATGACATGTCTCGCCATTGCGCTCTGCGCTTTTTAATTCTGATAATATGGGGTGTGTGTGCGGAGGAAGATTAAAGGCGATTAGCTTTGTTCAGCTGCCTCTAATAGTAGTGATCATCTGGTATTTAGGGCGGTCTGCTTGTAACTCTTTGTGCCTCCAAAATGGGACAAGAGACTTGCTGCTGCAAGCCTGAACAAATCCATCACATATATGTAAGGAGTACACACACACACACACACACACACAACACACACACACATAGTTGTATAATAGATAGTACATAAGAGATGAAGAAATTTATATTGCCTTTCAAGTACGAATCCTCTCAAGGCAATTCACAGGTAAGATCACAGAGCACTTAACAATCAGTATGTTTTACTATATCAACCACATCAAAACTTTCACCCCAGACCACATAAATGGAACGTCAGTGAACAGCCAGTTTTAAATATAATGAACAGCATCATTGTTCAATGGTCTATAAGTGCGCTCTTTCACACTGCACAATGTAACCCTTTGATACCATTTAACTGCCTTGCCATACAAAGTCCTGGGATCTGTAGTTTGGGAGGCACTAGTGGTCTTTGGCAGAGAATACAGGTGTTGCTGTTGTGTTCCGGTGTTTCCAACATGCAGCAGCGTCTTCTAGACGCTCCTGGCTCTAATACGGACCGTCCGTACAATATGGCACCTGCCGTTCCACACGGCTGCGCCATCTTTACTAGGACGCTGTGCGTCTCCGAACGTGTCGCGCCATCTGTGGACGTCGCGAATGCGCCCCTGGCGCCTCGTGACGTCACAGAGGTGCCGCAAGAAGAAGCTCCATTTTGGGACTTCTTTTCGGTCCGTGCGGGAGCCGCCGGTGTGGCTGCTGCAGCTCCCGCACGGAGCAACGGCGGCGGTGGCGAGACCGCCTCAAAGCGCAGTTATAACCCACCATGTCTCCAACCACAATGGAGAGAGAAACCCCAGAGATCCAAACTAGGTTCAGGAAAGGAAGATGCACAAGGGACCACATTGCAAACATGCGTTGGCTAAAGGAGCACACCAAGGATTCCAGAAGAAAATCAGCATGTGTTTTAAAGAGTATAGCAAAGCCTTTGACTGCATTGATCAAGAAAGGATATGGAACACTCTTAAAGATAGTGTGAAGGATGCAACACATCTGAGGTCCTGATGAGAATTTGTACTTAGACAAAAGGCAACTGTAAGAACATGGAGAAACAGAATGGTTTCCAATTGACAAAGGGTCGGCAAGGCTGCATCCTTTCAACGTACCTGTTCAACCTGTTTGCAGAAAATATTATAGAAAGAGCAGGCTTTGACTCGGAATAAGGAAGATGAAGATAGGAAGAAGGAATATTAACAATCTAAGATATGTGGATGACACCATATTGCTAGCAGAAAACTGCACAGACCTGGAACAACTACTAAGGAAGACCAAGGAAAGTCCAAAGGCAGCTTACTTGCTGAACATAAAGAAAACAAAAATAATGACAGCGGAGAATCTAAACAAATTTTAACTAGACAAGAGGAAAATAGAAATTGTAATAAGTGTTCCCATACGTTGGATCAAACTCCTCCTTCCTTCCTTCCTTCCTTCCTTTCCTGTTCTTGATACCTTTGGAACATGTTTTCCACTAGTCTCCAGAAGGCTCAGAATGATTTTGTTTACTTATTGCAGTTTGATTTCACATGGCAAAGAAACACAGGGTATTCTAGCCAGAAAACATAGAAACTAGACTTGTTCTGTACAGTAGGTAGAAGCTAGTGAGGGCGGCTTAAATTTGAAGTGTGTTGTGCATCTGTTGCGCTGTACAAATCCACACACGTACTCCCATAGTGGGCTGGCATCCTGTTGTTAGTCCCAACTTTTTTTGTTGTGTGCCTTCAAGTCGTTCCAACTTACGGCAACCCTAAGGCAACCTGTCACGGGGTTTTCTTGGCAAGTTTTTTCAGGGGCGGTCTGCCATTGCCATGCTCTGAGGCTGAGAGCATGGACTTGCTCAGGGTCACCCAGTGGGTTTCATGGCTGGGCTGGTATTTGAACTCTGGTCTGAAGACTGGTAGTCCAACGCTCAAACTACCACAACAGCTGGCTCTAGGCCCAACTATAGAAGACTTATTCAATCATTGTTGAATGATGAACAACACATAGGTAATCCATTGATTCAATGGTTTTAGCTGGTCAGGACTAACAACACATTTTAGACCAGGGTAGGCACCCTTTTTGACGGGGGCCGGGTGCTGTCCCTCAGACAACTGGGGGGCCGAAGCCAAAAAATAAATAATTAAATAATTAAAAATAATTTAATAAATAATAAACCGGGACAATGTAGGACAAAATTTCAAGGTGGACACTTTTTTAAAAAAGTGGAGAATAGCAAAAAAATTGCTGATTTTTAAAAAAATGTTAATATAAGAAGCTGTTTCTGAGGCTTCTATAGACAATTGCCCGCCCCAAAGGCCCGGCGGCAATCGGTAGCAAGGACCGGCTGGGCTGTCCAAGGCCTCGCCGGGCCGCATCCGGCCCGCGGGCCACAGGTTGCTACCCCTGTTTTAGACCTTGGTGCATTTTCTAATGCAGTGGTACCAAAACGTGCTCTTTAAGAGATTTTGGACTTCAGATCCCAGAATCCCAGACTATTGGCCAACATGGCTGAGGCTTCTGGGAGCGAAGTCCAAAACCTCTTAAAGGGCCTAGTTTGGGGAACCACTGGCTAATGGAACCAAAACAAAGGCTGCAGTAAGGTTTTGGATTCACTAGGTTGTGTACTTCCCAAACAGACACTTTGGTTCTATTTATCTATTGAATTCACCTTTAAGAACTGATGTTGACCAAGTTTGGTGCAAGTTTGGGAGTCATTGGCATATCTCACTTCCCCCAGAAAAGTGTTTGTTTCAGTCATTGTTTCAGGATTTGATATGGAACAAATATGAAAGATTCTAAGTGTATCCAGCTAATTCTAAGATTGTCCAGCTTTTGTGTGTGTTCAAATCACACATGATTTAGCATCACACTAGGCAAGGCAGGCTAAATGGTACAGTTTTCTCTTTAAATAATAACACATGTAGTCTTTTTTACTACAGCACCCTCCAGTGGTATGAAACAGAACTGCTCCCTGTGAGTAACATTTGCACAACATAGGCTGCATCTGGATTGCAGAAAAATCCAGGTTGACACACTTTAACGGCCATAGTTCAATGCTATGGATTTTGGGAATTCGAGTTTGTTGTGGTACCTGAGCTCTCTGACAAGAGAGGCTGACTTTGTCACAAAACTACAAATCTCAGCGTTAATGGCATTGAACCATGGCTGTTAAGGTAGTGTCAGACTGAATTATTCTGCAGTGTGGATGCAGCCATAGCTCAGAACAGAAGGGATGGCTGGTATCAGTGGGACAATGAAGACACTCTGGTTTTAGCTCGTGTTGTTTGTTGTTGTTGTTGTCATATCGGTGTTTTGGCTAAGGTCCTCAGTCAAACCCAGATTCGGATAATTGACACATGATTCTATGACTCTGGAGACCAGGGCTTGAATCCTAACTCAGCCATGGAAACCCATTGGGTGACCCTGGGAAAGTTACACTCTCTCAGCCTCAGGGAAAGGCAAGGGCAAACCTCCTCTGAACCAATCTTGCCAAGAAAACCCCATGATAGGTTCACCTTAGGGTTCCCATAAATCAGAAACACCTTGAAGGCACAAAACACTAATAAGAGTAATAGCAATTATTATCAGATGGCAAGAAAACCCTATGATAAGTTGGCCTTAAGGTTGCCATAAGTTGGAAATGACTTGTAGGCACACAGCAACAACAAGGTGAACCTATCATTAGTGGCATCATTAAGAAGGTGCTTAGGGTACGGACCACACCGGGTGACACCCCAGTGGGGTAGTACACCTGGTAAGATGGGCATGGCTGCTGGGCGAGTGAGAAAGGCATCATGTCTCTTTCCCACTTGCCTTGCATCCACGGCAGACCCCAAATGGCGCTAAGAAGGCTACAGCAGTCATGCCCACGCTTCCCTTCCTGCACCGGGTGAGAACAACCCCAGGGATGCCACTGCCTATCATGGTGCTTTCTTGGCAAGTTCCTTCTTCTGAGTCTGAAAGAGTGACTTACCCAGGGTCACCCATTTATATTGCCTTTTCCAATGAGTCCTGTCATCAAATGATGTGTCCAAAAACTACTCAGTTTTGTCATTCTGGCTTTTGCTGAGAGTTAAAGCTTGATTTCCTGTCAGATCGCTTTCTTAGCTTTATTGACAGCCCATGGTATCTGTGCCCCAATGCAGATGGGCCAAAAGGACCCCGCAGGGACAGCATTGGCCCCAATCCTGCCACAACCACAGCGACTGCCCTTGCCCAGTCCCAATTTGGGCCACCACCACAGCCCTGAACCAGGCCACTAGAAGGATGAAATTATACCTGCTCCTTTTTGGCCTGGTTCTTCTTGCTTGGTGCAACTTCCAAATGTGTTTGGGGCACGCATCATCTAAACATCATGCCCCCAATGAGGCCTGAAGCCGGCACTTTTTGCCCATGTGTTTTGGGCCTGTACGAACAATTGGATTTAGTCATATTTCTCAGCGCAAATATATTAACTGGTTAATGAACAAAAAACACCGCCAAGTAATTAAAGTTTCTTTAGGCAGCTCTGTCTGGAAACCGTCCACAGAAGAACTCATTTTTACTTGAAGGTCAGTCACACAGAACTAAGTAACCCAGTTGCTTTCATATATATTTTTGAATTAAGTCATTTCCAACCTCCCACAACTGCAGCCTCTGGCAATGTTGAAGTGTTGCCAGTTTCTAAGCACAGCTTACATGGATTATGATGCAGGCCATTGGCCAGCTCTGTTGCTTTTTGAAACTGAAGGGGAAATCCAGATTGGCTATCGCTTTCTACGACAGACATGCTTTCCAAATGCCTGCTTTAAACCGGTTTTAATTTTGTGGCTTCTCATTAAAGCAAGGATGGGAAAGTGCTTTCTGCTGAGGGCCAAACTCAGTCCCAGAGAAGTTCTTTGTGGGTCAAAAAAACAGGACCAAAAATACCAGCCTATTTCAGCTTGAAATATATAATTATAAATATAATATTATGTAAAAATATACTTACAATGATAATAATAATAATGATAATAATAATAATAAACTTTTTATTTGTATACCGCCTTTCCTCCAGATCAAAGCGGTTCACATATCATAGCTGTAACAGATTACAATACAGTACAATACATCAAAAAATTTATACATATTAAAAACCTTAAAAACAATATAGCAAACAATCACGCTATCAGTTTTGGCTTGGCATCCTGGTCTTATTGGGGTGTATTTTATTATATATTATATATTCAGACGCATAGTTCAATGCTCAAACCACTACTGTCTCTCAGGATATAAAATATAAAATATATATAGAATATATATAGTGGGCCCTTCCCTTACGTGGGGGATCCGTTCCAGACCCACCTACCTCCGCATAAGTGAAAAAACGTGTATGCTCAAGCTCTATTGAAAACAATGGGGCACATGAATGCGGTGTGGTGCACATGCCATAGGCATAGACATCATTATTTTTCCGGCGGCGTGGCTTCAGAATAATCTGAAAGCCACGTATGCATGCCCGTGCATGGCATGGGTTCACTGTATATTATATTATATTGTATTGTATAATATGAGAAACAGCATGGTGTAGTAGTTTGAGCATTAAACTATGACTCTGGAGGCCAGGGTTTTATTCTCTACTCAGCCATGGAAGCCCCATGGATGACCTTGGATAGGTCACAGTGTCTCAGCCTCAGAGGATGGCAGTGTCAAACCTCCTCTGAAGAAACTTGGAAGAAACCCCCATGATAGGGTTGCCATATGTCTAGGGTTGCCATTAGTCAGGACCTCCAAACCGGGACAAATGTAGGACAAAATTTTCAAATGTAGGGCTTTTTTTTGGGGGGGGGTCCTACATTTGAAAAAGAGCCTTGCTGAGGGGAGGATTCCTTCTCCGCCTGGGCTCTGTTCTCAGCAAGGACCTAACCATGTGATAGGTTCACCTTATGGTTGCCATAAGTCAGAAATGACTTGATGAAACAACAACGAGAAGAATGGAAAAGGCCCACAGAAAAGATGGAAAACCACTAAACCACAGCTGGTCAAATTGTGGCCTGTGGGCAGCATGTGACCCCTGGACCCCATTTTTATGGTGTCTAAATCCCACAAATTCCTATTTTTTAAAAAAATTGGTATGGTTTTGGGGCATATTCCTCTCAAAAACATAGAAAGCCCCAGAAAACTTAAAAGCACTTCACCTCTCCCCAGAACTCCCCATAGAATCCCATACTGTACTCAAATACCAGCCTATTTCAGCCGCCATTTGAAATGCCACTTCTTGTTGCCATTTTGAGAGGGTCTGCAGAGGGACATGGAGATACTGGATCTGCTACAGGGATTTGGGGCCTGCAGGGTGAGGTGGGATTAGAGTTGCCATGTGTCCCTGAAAACCTGGAAAATCCCAGATAGAAAGGACTAAACTTACATAATCCCAGATTTCTCCTTCATCACAGGCCCAATAGATAGGTTAAAATGTGGCAGTGGCAATGAAGCAGGGAACTGTGCAAGAAGACTGGGACTGATGGGAGCCTCATCCCGCCTCGCAGGGGTAGCATTGCCACCTAATGCTTCCATTCTCTCTCTCACCTGCCCTCAACAGGCCCAGAAAGGAAAGGAGGCAAGCAGAGATGGTCTTGTGTTGTGTGCAGATTGTGTCGGTGGCCCTTGCATCGTTACTCTCTGGGACTGCTTTGAAACCTTTCTCTCCTCACACTACCTAGGCAGAAAAAGAAGTAGAAAAAAGAGATCTTGGCTTGATACTGAAACATAATGGTAGAAAAAAATGCAACGATTAATGTGTTGAGTTTGCATAACTGGAAACAAACTCCCATGTGCTGTGTGATGGTCCAAAAACTTTAATATCTTACAAAGTCCATGTTTTTGGACCATCACACAGCACATGGGACTTCATTTCCTTTTATTCTTCAACTGTGAATACGTGCCTTCCAGAGTTTTTGGGGGTTTTTTTGGTTCTGAGTTTGCATAATAGTGCCACTGTATTCTGCTCCATCTCTTGGAGGTGCTTTGATTGTGAGTTCCTGCATGGCAGAATGGGGTTGGATTCATAGAATCATAGAATAATAGAGTTGGAATTGGATGGCCCTTGAGGTTTCTTCCAACTCTTTTGATTCTATGATAATCAGAATGCAAATCAATAATTTGCATAATTATAATAAACTGTATAATATGCAAATTAGTTGCCTAGATATGTGGGAGTGGGATATGGCAGCCCTAGGTGGGATGGCATGGTAGAGAACTTGGCCCCCAAGTTTCACCATTTCCCACCCTTGCACCAGGCAATGCTGTCTTGGTGAAGGAAAGATGCCCATCTGAGGAAACCCTAGCAATCCTTAAAGATGTAAAAGGATGCCATGTAGAAGATGGTGCCAGCTTGTTTTCAGCTGTTTGAGAGCCTACAAGATGAACCTGTGAATTCAGATTACAAGAAAAGAGAGTCTACCTAAACATTAGGAAGAACTTCTTGACTGCAAGAGCTGTTTGGCAATGGAATAGACTGCCTCAAAGGGTGGTGGACCCTCCTTCTTTGGAATCAGATAAGTTGTTTTTTGCTGTCCTGGATGACATGTCTCGCCATTGCGCTCTGCTGCTTTTTAATTCTGATAATATGGGGTGTGTGCGGAGGAAGATTAAAGGCGATTAGCTTGTTTCAGCTGCTCTAATAGGTAGTGATCATCTGGTATTTAGGGCGGCTCTGCTTGTAACTCTTTGCTGCCTTCCAAAATGAGACAAGAAGACTTGCTGCTGCAAGCCTGATAACAAATCCATCTCACATATATGTAAGGAGTACACACACACACACACACACACACACATATGGTATAATAGATATGAAGAAAATTTTATATTGCCTTTCAAGGTACGAAATCCTCTCAAGGCAATTCACAGGTAAGATCACAGAGCACTTAACAGATCAGTAATGTTTTACTATATAACCACATCAAAACATTTCACCCCAGACCAACCATAAATGGTAACGTCAGTTGAAACAGCCAGTTTAAATATAATGAACAGCATCATTGTTCAATGGTCTATAAGTGTCTCTCTTTCACACTGCACAATTGTACCACTTTGATACCATTTTAACTGCCTTGCCGTACAAAGTCCTGGGATCTGTAGTTTGGGAGGCACTAGTGGTCTTTGGCAGAGAATACAGGTGTTGCTGTTGTGTTCCAGGTGTTTCCAACATGCAGCGAGATACATACTAAGGCAAACCTATAATGCAGTAAGATTTATTCAGAGTGAGTTTGCATTGCCTTCCTCTGAGGCTGAGAGAGTGCGACTCTCAGGGTCACTCCATTGGTTTCTTAGCTTAATCCAACATTCAGACAAGTATCCCACCTCTGAGACTGAAGCTGTTTTTTAAACAAAGTTTTAAAAATAACCTCTCATTTTAAAACGAGAGAAAAATGAATAGACTTTTCCTCTTTATCCTGTGTCTAGCTGTAAGGGTTTTATTTTTATTTATTTTTTGCATTATCTGCATTGGGATGATGATGAAGGAAGGCTGGACAAACACAGACCTTCAGTGTCAGGTTGCAGTAAACAATACAATAAAGCTGGGAAAGAATGGGATTTGTGTATCTGTGTGTTCCTTCCTACAACAGGCAAGGTAAGCAACAGCTGCCTCCAGAGTCCCTTCCTGAGAATAGATGAAGAGCTAGGCAGAGAAAAAAGGGGAGAATAAATAAGCCTGTAAAAAGGAGGAACGAGAGACCTTTTCTATAAAATCCAGGAATTCAAAGGGAAATTGGGAAAAATAAATTACCAGGAACGGATGATATCGCAAATGGGTTGCTGCAACCCACACAGATAGAATCCACTCTAGTGCTAAGCAACATATCTCAACAAATATGGAAAACAAAGCGGTAGCCAACAGATTCGAAACAATATACATTTGCATCCACAAAAAAGGAGACACAAAAGACTACAACTATAGGACCATAGCATTAATTTTCCATGCAAGCAAAATGATGTGCAAAATTCTGCAATTTAGGCCGGTTACAGACCGGCACTTGGGACTCCACAGGACGTCCCATTTAAAAAAAGGGGCATCTCTTCTAGACGCTCCTGGCTCTAATACGGACTCTGTCCGTACAATATGGCACCGGCCGTTCCACACGGCCAGCGCCATCTTTACGTATCGGACGCTGTGCGTCCGAACGTGTCGCGCCATCTGTGACGTCGCAAATGCGCCCCTGGCGCCTCGTGACATCACAGAGGCGCCGCAAGAAGAAGCTCCATTTTGGAGCTTCTTTTTCGGTCCGTGCGGGAGCCGCGCGGTGTGGCTGCTGCAGCTCCCGCACGGAGCAAACGGCGGTGGTGGCAGACCGCCTCAAAGCGGCGGTTTATAACCCACCATAGTCTCCAACCACATATGGAGAGAGAAACCCCAGAGATCCAAACTAGGTTCAGGAAAGGAAGATGCACAAGGGACCACATTGCAAACATGCGTTGGCTAAAGGAGCACACCAAGGAATTCCAGAAGAAAATCAGCATGTGTTTTAAAGAGTATAGCAAAGCCTTTGACTGCATAGATCAAGAAAGGATATGGAACACTCTTAAAGATAGTGTGAAAGGATGCAACACATCTGAGAGTCCTGATGAGAAATTTGTACTTAGGACAAAAGGCAACTGTAAGAACATGGAGAAACAGAATGGTTTCCAATTGGCAAAGGGGTCAGGCAAGGCTGCATCCTTTCAACGTACCTGTTCAACCTGTTTGCAGAAAATATTATAGAAAGAGCAGGCTTGGACTCGGAATAAGGAAGATGAAGATAGGAAGAAGGAATATTAACAATCTAAGATATGTGGATGACACCATATTGCTAGCAGAAAACTGCACAGACCTGGAACAACTACTAAGGAAGACCAAGGAAGAAAGTCCAAAGGCAGGCTTACTGCTGAACATAAAGAAAACAAAAATAATGACAGCGGAGAATCTAAACAAATTTTAACTAGACAATGAGGAAATAGAAATTGTATAAGTGTTCCCATACGTTGGATCAAACCTTCCTTCCTTCCTCCACAGCCTGGGTGGCCCTTGTGCTCTCTTCCAGCTCTGATGTCTCTGTACTTGGAGACCAGGGCTTGATCCTAAACTCAGCCATGAAACCCATTGGTGACCTGGAAAGTTACACTCTTTCGGCCTCAGGGAAGGCAAGGCAAACCTCCTCTGAACCAATCTTGCAAGAAAACCCCATGATAGGTTCCACCTTAGGGTCCATAAATCAGAAACACCTTGAAGGCACAAAACACATAATAAGAGTAATAGCAATTATCAGATGACAAGAAAACCCTATGATAAGTGGCTTAAGGTTGCCATAAGTTGGAAATGACTTGTAGCACCCCGCAACAACAAGGTGAACCTATCATTAGTGGCATCATTAAGGAGTGCTTAGGGTACGGAACCACACCGGTGACACCCCAGTGGGGTAGTCACCTGGTAAGATGGCATGGCTGCTGGGCGGTGAGAAAGGCATCATGTCTCTTTCCCTTGCCTTGCATCCACGGCAGACCCCAAATGGCGCTAAGAAGGCTACAGCAGTCATGCCCAGCTTCCCTTCCTGCACCGGGTGAGAAACACCCCAGAGGATGCCTGCCTATCATGGTGCTTTCTTGGCAAGTTCCTTTTTCTGAGTCTGAAAGAGTGACTTACCCAGGGTCACCCATTTATATTGCCTTTTCCAATGAGCTCTGTCATCAAATGATGTGTCAAAAACTACTCAGTTTTGTCATTCTGGCTTTTGCTGAGAGTTAAAGCTGATTTCCTGTCAGAATGCTTTCTTAGCTTTATTGAAGCCCATGGTTCTGTGCCCCAATGCAGATGGGCCAAAAGGACCCCGCAGGACAGCATTGGCCCCCTCCTGCCAACAAAACAGCGACTGCACTTGCCCAGTCCCAATTTGGGCCACCATCGAAGCCCTGAACCAGGCCACTAGCGAGGATGTGAATTATACCTGCTCCTTTTTGGGCTGGTTCTTTTGGCTTGGTGCAACTTAAATGGTGTTTGGGGCACGCTAATCTAAACATCATGCCCCAATGAGGGCCTGAAGCCAGCACTTTTTGCCCATGTGGTTTGGGCCTGTACGAACAATTGGATTTAGTCCTATTTCTCACGCAAAATATTCAGATTTAATTAACTGGTTAATGAACAAAACCACCGTCCAAGTAATTAAGTTCTTTTAGGCAGCTCTGTCTGGAACCGTCACGACGAACCTCATTTTTTTTTCTGAAGGTCAGTCACACACGAACTATTAACCCAGTGCTTTCATATATATTTTTGAATATTAAGTCATTTCCAACCTCCCACAACTGCGCCTCTTGGCAGTTGAAGTGTTGCCAGTTTCTAAGCACAGTTTACATGGATTTGATGGCAGGCATTGCCAGCTCTGTTGCTTTTTGAAAACTGAAGGGGAAATCCCAGATTGGGCTATCGCTTCTACGACAGACATGTTTCCAAAATGCCCTGCTTTAAACCGGTTTTAATTTTGTGGCTTCTCATTAAAGCAAGGATGGGGAAAGTGCTTTCTGCTGAGGGCCAAACCAGTCCCAGAGAAGTTCTTTGTGGGTCAAAGAAACAGGACCAAAAATACCAGCCTATTTCAGCTTGAAATATATAATTATAAATTTCTTATGTAAAATATACTACATGATAATAATAATAATAATAATAATAATAATAATAATATAATAATAAACTTTTTATTTGGTATCCGCCTTTCCTCCAGATCAAGCGGTTCACTATCATAGCTGTAACAGATTACATACAGTACAATACATCAAATTTTATACAGTTTAAAAACCTTTAAAACAATTATAGCAACAATCACGCTATCCTTTTTGGGTAGGCATCCTGGTCTTATTGGGTGTATTTTATTATATATATCTATTCAGACGCATAGTTCATGCTCAACACCATAGTCTCCTCAGGATATAAATATAAAATCTATATGAATATATATAGTGGGCCTTGGATCCGTTCCAGACCCACCCACCTCCGCATAAGTGAAAAAACTTGTATGCTCAATCTTATTGAAAACAATGGGGACATTGAATGCGGTGGTGTGTGCACATGCCATAGGCATAGACATCATTATTTTTCTGGTGGCGTGGCTTCAGAATAATCTGAAAGCCACGTATGCCTGTCCCGTGCGTGGCATGGGTTCACTGTATATTATATATATTGTATTGTATAATATGGAAACAGCATGGTGTAGTAGTTGAGCATTAAACTATGACTCTGAGGCCAGGGTTAATTCTCTACTCAGCCATGGAAGCCCATGGATGAACCTTGGATAGGTCACAGTGTCTCGCGCCTCAGAGGATGGCAGTGTCAAACCTCTCTGAGAAACTGGAAGACACCCATGATAGGGTTGCATATGTCTAGGGTCGCCATTAGTCAGACCTCCAAACCGGGACACAATGTAGGACAAAATTTTCCAATGTAGGGCTTTTTTTTTTTTTTTGCTTTTTTTTTTTTTTTTTTTGGTCCTACATTTGAAAAAGAGCCTCGCTGAGGGGGTATCCTCTTCCGCCTGGGCTCGTTCTCAGCAAGGACCTAACCATGTGATAGGTCCCTTATTGGTTGCCATAAGTCAGAATGACTTGATGAAACAACAACGAGAGAATGGAAAAGGCCCACAGAAAAGATGGAAACCCATAAACCCAGGCTGGTCAAATTGTGCTGTGGGCAGCCTGTGACCCCCTGGACCCCATTTTTATGGTTTGTCAAATCCCACAAATTCTATTTTTTTAAAAAATTGTATGTATGGTTTTGGGGCATATTCCTCTCAAAAACATCAGAAAGCCCCAGAAACTATAAAAGCACTTCCACCTCTCCCCAGAACTCCCCATAGATCCCATACTGTACTCCAATCCAGCCTATTTTAGCCGCCATTTGAAATGCCACTTCTTGTTGCCATTTGAGAGGGTCTGCAGAGGGACATGGAGATACTGGATCTGCTACAGGGGATTTGGGGCCTGCAGTGGTGAGGTGGGATTAGAGTTGCCATGTGTCCCTGAAAACCTGGAAATCCCAGATAGAAAGGGACTAAACAATGTCCAGCCAGCTGTGCTGGTTTGAAGCAACGTAAATCCCAGATTTTCTCTTCATCACAGGCCCATAGATGGTTAAATTGTAAAGGGCAGTGGCAATGAAGCAGGGAAATGTGCAAGAAGACTGGGACTGTAGGAGCCTCATCCCGCTTCGCAGGGGTAGCATTGCCACCTAATGCTTCCATTCTCTCTCACCTTCCTCAACAGGCCCAGAAAGGAAGGAGGAAGCAGCAGAGATGGTCTTGTGTGTGTGCAGATTGTGTCGGTGGCCCTTTGCATCGTTACTCTCTGGGACTGCTTTGAAACCTTCTCTCCTCACACTACCTATGCAGAAAAGAAGTAGAAAAAGAAAAAGAGATCTTGGCTTGATACTGAAACATACTGGTAGAAAAAAATGCCAAAGTTAATTTGTTGTTGCATAACTGGAAACAAACTCCCATGTGCTGTGTGATGGTCCAAAAACTTTAAATCTTACAAAGTCCCTGTTTTTGGACCATCACACAGCACATGGACTTCATTTCCTTTTATTCTTCAACTGTGAATACGTGCCTTCCAGAGTTTTGGGGGTTTTTTTGGTTCTGATTTGCATAAAGTGCCACTGTATTCTGCTCCATCTCTTGGAGTGCTTTGATTGGAGTTCCTGCATGGCAGATGGGGTTGGATTCATAGAATTCATAGAATAATTGAGTTGGAATTTGGATGGCCCTTGAGTTTCTTCCAACTCTTTTGATTCTTGATAATTAGATGCAATCAATAATTTGCATAATTATATAAAACTGTATAATAGCAAATTAGTTGCCTAGATATGAGGGGGGGGTATGGCAGCCCTAGGTGGGATGCATGGTAGAGAACTTGGCCCCCAGTTTCTCCCATTTCCCCCCCTTTTGCACCAGGCAATGCTTTCTTGGTGAAGGAAAGATGCCCATCTGAGGAACCCTAGCAATCCTTAAAGATGTAAACGGAATGCCATGTAGAGATGGCGCCAGCTGTTTTGAGCTGTTTGAGAGCCTACAAGATGAACCTGTGAATTCAGATTACAAGAAAAAAAGAGCGGAGTCTACCTAAACATTAGGAAGAACTTCTGACTGCAAGAGCTTTTTGGCAATGGAATAGAACTGCCTCAGAAGTGGTGGGTGGACCCTCCGTTCTTGGGAATCAGAGAAAAGTTGTTTTTTTGCGCTGCAGCCACCGTGGCGGAATCACCCGCTTTGGCCCTTGATCTGGCTCCAGGCTATGGAATTCTGGGAGTTGGAGTTTGTGGCGGGCCCAGAGCGGAGCCTCCAGCTCCCAGAATTCCATAGCCTGGAGCCAGGGCAAGGGCCAAACCGGGCGATTCCGCCACTGTGCCTTGCTTACCTGCCGAGGCGTGCTGGGGCTCTCAGGAGGGTCCCTGGGGGGCTGGCCCTGGGGGCATGGCGGCTCCGCAGCCCCTTCTTCCCCCTTCAGCCGCCTCGCAGCCCCGGCCCCGCGCTCATGGCAGCAGATGCAGCAGCAGCAGATACAGCAGCCACCCGGGAACCAAAAGCAGGAGCAGGCCGGCCGTTTCTGGGCGCCTGGGAGTGCGGGGGAAGGAAGGAAGGAGGATGGAAGGAAGGAGGGCCGAGGCCGGAGGAGCCCTCCTTCGCAGGCGGAGCTCGGACGGAGGGAGGGTCCGGAGGCCGGCCAGGACTAGGCGCCCAGCTCTGCGTCCCTGAGTCCTCCATCTCCGGCGACAAGGGGCCTCTGAGCATAGACTCTCCAAGGGTTGGGACTAGAGACCCCAAAGGGCATCCAGTCCACCCCCTTCTGCCGTGCAGGAACTCCCAGTCCAAGCACTCCCTGGGACAGAGGCCCCTCCAGCCTCGGCTTCAAAACCCCCAAAGAAGGAGACTGTGCCACTCTCAAAGGGCTCTTGCCATCAGGAAGTTCCTCCTAATGTTGAGCTGGAATCTTTTCCTGGACCTTGCATCCATTGCTTCAAGTTCTGTTCTCTGGAGCAGCAGAAAACAAGCTTGCTCCCTCCTCAATATGACATCCCTTCAAATATTTAAACAGGGCTATCATATCACCTCTCAACCTTCTCTTCTCCAGGCTAAACATCCCCAGCTCCCTCAGGCGTTCCTCAGAGGGCTTCATGGTTTCCAGGCCCTTCGCCATTTCGCTGGCCCTCCTTTGGACACCTCTTGAAGTGTGTTTCCCAGAACTGGACACAGGATTCCAGGTGAGGCCTGACCAAAGCAGGTGAGAGAGAATTGGAAGCATTAGGGGCATGCTACCCCTGCGAAGCCGGGGGATGAGGCTCCTCGTCCCAGTCTTCTTGCACAGTTCCCTGCTTCTTGCCCACTGCCCGTGGTTTAACCGATCTATGGGCTGGATGAAGGAGACATCTGGGTTACGCTTGCCAAACAGCCACAGGCTGGCGGACATGTGTTTAGTCCTTTCTATCGGGATTTCAGGGTTTTCAGGGCCACATGGCAACCTAATCCCCCTCACCCTGCAGGGCCCCAATCCCTGTAGCCGATCCAGTATCTCCATGTCCCTCTGCAGCGACCTCTCACAATGGCAACAAGACGTGGGCTTTCAAATGGCGGCTAAATAGGCTGGGATGGAGTACGTATGGGGATGCTATGGGCGGGTTCTGGGGAGAGGTGCGAGTGCTTTGTTAGTTTTGGGGCTTTCTGATGTTTTTGAGAGGAATATGCCCCAAAACCATACCAATTTTTTAAAACATAGGAATTTGGGGATTTCGACCCATAAACAGGGGGGGGGGGTCCAGGGGGTCACGGCTGCCCACCAGCCACAATTTGACCAGCCGGGTTTGTGGGTTTCCATCGTTTTCTGCTGGGCCTTTGCCATTGTCTCGTGTTGTTCACAAGTCATTCTGACTTCTGGCACAAAGGGGACCCTCTCCATGGTTAGGTCCTTGCTGGGAGAAGGAGCCCAGGGCGGAGACGGATCGCCCCTCAGCGCGGCCTCTTTTCAATGTAGGACCAAAAAAAAAAAAAAAAAAAGCAAAAAAAAAAAAAGCCCTACATGTGGAAAATTTTGTCCTACATGTGTCCCGGTTTGGAGCCTTGACTAATGGCGACCCTAGACATATGGCCAACCCCTATCATGGGGGTGTCTTCCCAGTTTCTGCAGAGGAGGTTTGACAGCTGCCATCCTCTGAGGCGCGGACACTGTGCCTATCCAAGGTCATCCATGGGGCTTCCATGGCTGAGTAGAGAATTAACCCTGGCCTCCCAGAGTCATAGTTTAATGCCAACACTACACCATGCTGTTGCTCATATATACATACAATAATCTAAATACAGTGAACCCTGCCAGCACGGGCAGGCTACGTGGCTTTCAGATTATTCTGAAGCCAGCCACCAGAGAAAACTAAGAGTCTATGGCCATGGTGTGCACACACCCCGATTCAGATGTGCCCCATGTTTTCAATAGGAGCTTGAGCTACACGTTTTTGTCCACTTATGCGGAGGTGGGGTGGGTCTGGAACGGATCCACGGGCCCACTATATCTACTCTGATGTTATCGTTATTCCTGAGCGACCGTCGTGGGTGGATGCACATGGTCTGATAGATATTATAATAACAATCCACCCATAGACCCGGATGCCAGCCAAAAACGGATAGCGTGCTTGTTGCTATATGTGTTTGTAAGGTTTTAAGCTGCTTAAAATCTTGTGCTTTGTACTGTCTGTAATCTGTTAAGGTAGCTGATGTGAACGCTTGATCTGGAGGAAAGGCGGGATACAAAAAAGTTTATTATCTTATTATTATTCTTATATTATTATTATTCTTATTATCATGGTAGTATGAGTTTACATACGAGAGATTTCTAATTCTATATTTCAAGCTGAAATGGGGGTATTTTTGGTCCTGTGTCTTTGCCCACAAGAACTTCTCTGGGACTGGCGTTGGCCCTCAGCCGAAAGACTTTCCCATCCTTGCTTAATGAGAAGCCACAACATTAAAACCGGTTTAAAGCAGGGCATTTTGGAAAGCATGTCTGTCGCTAGAAGGCGATAGCCATCTGGGATTTCCCCTTCAGTTTTCAAAACAGCAACAGAGTGGCAAGGCCGCCTCAGAATCCATGTACACTGTGCTTAGAACACTGGAACCCTTCCACATGCCCGAGCGCGCGTTGTGGGAGGTTGGAAAGCTTAATCCAAACTATATATGAAGCACTGGGTTACGTAGTTCGTGTGGACTGACCTTCAGAAAAAATGAGCCTTCGTCGGAGGGTCCAGACAGCGAGTGCCTAAAGAATTAATTACTTGGCGGTGGTTTTGTTCATTAACAGTTAATTAAATCTGAATCAGTTTGCGCTGAGACCATGGACTCAATCAATTGTTCGCTCAGGCCCAAACACATGGGCAAAAAGTGCTGGCTTCGGCCTCATGGGGGCATGGTTTAGATGTGCGTGCCCCCAAACACATTTGGGCTTGCCGCAAGAAAAGAACCGCCCAAAAAGGAGCAGGTTCATGTCACCTGGCTAGTGGCCTGGTTCAGGGCTGCGATGGTGGCCCAATTGGGATGGGCAAGTGCAGGTCGCTGGTTGTGGGCAGGGGGGCGCAATGCTGCCCTGCGGGGTCCTTTTGGGGCCATTGGCATGGGGCACAGAACCCTGGGCTGTCAATAAGCTAAGAAACGTCGACAGGAAATCAGCTTAACTCTCAGCAAAAGCCAGCAACTGACAAACTGCGTAGTTTTGGACACATCATTGATGACCGGGGAGCTCATTGGAAAAGGCAATAAACTGGGTGCCCTGGGGGGTAAGTCCTCTTCAGACTCAGAAAGAAGGAACTTGCCAGAAAGCCCCATGATGGCAGCGGGGCTCCCTGGGGTGTTCTCACCGGTGAGGAAGGGAAGCGGTGGGCCTGGACTGCTGTAGCTTCGTTAGCGCCCATTTGGGGTCTGCCGTGGGATGAAGGCAAGGGGAAAGAGGACGATGGCCTTTCTCCCACGGCGCCCAGCAGGCCATGCCATTTACCAGGTGGACTACCCCACTCGGGGTGTCACCCGGTGTGGTCCGACCTAAGCACTCCTTAATGATGCGCCACTAATGTAGGTTCACCTGTGTTGGGGGCTACAAGTCATTTCCAACTTATGGCAACCTTAGGCCCACTTATCATAGGGTTTTCTTGTCTGATCAGATTGCTATTCCTCTTATCTATGTGTTTTGTGCCTCAAGGTGGTTCTGATTTATGGGACCCTAAGGTGCACCTTCCATGGGCGTTTGTGCTTGGCACGATTGGTTCGGAGGAGGTTTGCCTTGGCTTCCCTGGGGAGAGCGTGAACTTTCCAGGGTCACCAATGGGTTTCCCTGGCTGAGTGTCGGATGCAAGCCCTGGTGTCCGAGTCAGAGAGCATCGAGCTGGAAGAGAGCACAAGGGCCAC
>NC_056522.1:378332550-378334529 GCF_019175285.1 Sceloporus undulatus
TTCAGTGTCTTGGCTGTGGTGGCCAAAGAAGCCCCGCTGTTGTTTTCATCTTCAAATTTCCACTGCAAAAAGCAACATCTACCTTTATAAAGAAGGTGCATAGGCATTGAATACCAAAGTTAGGACAGTGTATTCCCCATTGCTATGTATGACTGTGGCGGGGTACAGACCGCCGCTTTGCAGTGGTCTGGCGCCGCCGCCAGAAGGTCCGCGGGGGAGCCGGAGCCTTCAGACGGCCCGACTCCCGCGCGGACCGAAAAAATAAGCTCCAAAATGGAGCTTCTTTTTGCGTCGCGTTTGCGACGTAGCGAGGCGCCAGGGGCGCGCTCGCTACGTCAGCAGCGGCGCGACGCGTCTGGACGCTGTGCGTCCGATACGCAAAGATGGCGGCGCCCATGTAGAAAGGGCGCCGCCATCTTGTACGCATTGACTACGTATTAGGGTTAGGGGGGTGCGGAAGCACCGCCCCTTCCTAACCCTAATACGTATTCAATACGTATTTTTTGGCGGTTTGTAACCCGCCTGTGAAAGCTTGACTGTGAAGAAAGGAAGAAAATCAACTCATTTGAAATGTGTTGCTGGAGGAGAATTCTGCAATTACCTTGGACATCTAAAAAGATCAATGAATAGGTCCTAGAAGCCTGAACTCTCCCTGGAAGCCAAGATGACTAAACTGGGGCTGTCATGTTGTTGTTGTTAACTGCCCTCAAGTAGACTTTGATTCATATGGATCATATGAATGAGACACCTCCAAGAACCACTTCTCTGCTCGAGTCTTGCAGACCTAGACCCATGTCCTCCCTGATCAAGTCTAACTGTATGGCATATGTTCTTCCTCTTTCTGCTGCCTTCCACCTTTCCCAGCATCTTTGCCTTTTCCAATTATTCATTTTTCCTTGCGATGTGGCCAAAGTATGACAATCTCAATTTAGCCATGTCACGAGAAGATAAGAGACAATAGTGCTTGGTGAGGTAGGAGGCAATAGTGAAAGATGAAGACTTAATTCCAGATGGGGATTGGACATGATGACCCTTGAGGTCCCTTCCAACTCTATAATTCTATATTTGACTAGACTCAGTCAAAGAAGCCATGGGTGCCCTGACTCTGAAGACCTGATAACAGGAAGACTTGGAGGTCTTAGGTCATAGGGTCGCCATAAGTCAAAGTCAGCTTGATGGCAGTCATCCACAGCAACATTGAAAGTGTACATCTAAGTTGGATCAAACTCTCCTGAGGGCACAGTTCTGCTTTAAAATGCAGCATCTGCTGCCCATGTACCCTGCAGTTTATCACACAGGAAGAATTTCTCTTAATTTCAAATGAAAAGAAAGTGGGGCCAGAACGCATTCATGTGAATTCGCTAGTTCAGCGAATTTACGTGAATTTGAATTGTGTTCAAACTGACTTCCCATTGCCCGAAAATAGCTTGCCATTGCCTGAAATTCCATGTGGTAGTCTATCACGCAATAACGTGAATCCGCATGATTGCATTCAGACTGACATCCCATTGCCTGAAATTTCACGTGGTAGTCTATCACGCAATAACGTTAAACCCCATGATTGCGTTTGGATTGCCATTGGATTATACTTGCAGTTTCCCTTGTCTGAAAACATCCTTTGTTCTTCATGAAGAATGTGTAGGTTTTCTGAAGAGAGCTGGCATGGTGTACTGGTTTGAACGTTGGTCTATGGCTCTGGAAATCAGGGTTTGAATCTCTGGTCACACATAAAAACTCACTGGGTACCTTGGATAAGTCACACTCTCTCAGCCTCAGAGGATGGTAAAGACCAACCACCTCTGATGAAATGTGCCCAGAAAACCCTATGATAGATTTGCCTTAGGGCCACTATATGCCAAAAATGACTTGGAGGCGCACACAACAATGACATTTGTTATGAAATCAAATAACATGGCATCGATTTCAGGAATAGGGGGAGGTCTATAGAAAGGAACAGGGCAGGGTGCTACTTGAACAAT
>NC_056522.1:378334554-378386281 GCF_019175285.1 Sceloporus undulatus
GAAGCGAGTGAAAACATACCTTTTTATTAAAGAGCTTTCAGATTAAATTTGGTGTGAGAAAGACTTTTAATGAGGAGTGCTGTATTTTTATCTTTACTGTTGTATAATATGCTTTTATTGTTTGCATGTTTTTAATTGGGTTATGTGCAATCTTTTTAAACTTAAAATCTAAGCCACCTCTGGGTCCGTTTTGGGACAAAGACAGAATAATAAATAAGTAAATAAATGTTCCTGCTTGGTGGGTGCTTGTGGTTACCAGCTGTGAGCTTGACTTTGTTGGTGAACCTTAAAGAAAGGGTCTTGAGTGATTTGCAGTGTGATTGTCGGGAGCCACTCGCTGCTGTGTGTGGTTGGACTTTGTCTTGGTTGGACTGCTTCAGAGAGTGGAGGACTCTCTGAAGGCTTGAGAGTTTGCAAAAGTGCTTAGCTGGCATATCTGCATGGCAGGGGGTCAGATTAGATGGCCTTGCTGTCCCTTCCAGTTCTGTGATCTTTTTTCTGGCTCTGTTCCTATGAAGCATGGCTTAGTTAAGTTTGTGAAATTAAACATTGGCAAGGTAACCTTTATGTTTAGATGTTGTAAAAATCAATGGCAGATGATACTAGGGTTGTCCACTCTCCTTCTGTTGATGTTTTTACAGTGGTTCCGAGCTTATGTTCTTCACGCAGTGTAACACATGGAAAGGCTATAATTCTTTCTCCTCCTGCTGGCCACTGTGTCACCCAGCCAGCATGGGAGATAAGTTGTAGGATGGGCAACAAATGTTGTGGCAGTAGCGCCTCCTGTTTCATCCTGTAAATCAGTCCCAAGTTTTGGTCAGAAATGTTAGGAGCTATCCAGAGTGCTGAACCTACTGGGGTGCGTGTGTGCGTGTGTGCACCTTTGAGCATTTGATCCTGATTCTGGAACCAGAGTTTGATTCCCCACTCAGCCATGTAAGCCCACTGGGTAAACTTGGCATGTCGCACTCTCTCAGCCGCGGAGGAAGGCTAGACAAATTCCCCTCCTGACAAAAATTGCCAAGCAAACCTGTGATAGGTTTCCCTTAGGTTGCCATAAGTCAGAAACAACTTAGGGCACGCAACAGCAACAACAATAATAACAGCCATGGTTGTAGCAGCTCAACACCCTTTTTACTACTTTAATTCCACTAAGGAGTCCAGGCATTTTTAGTTTAGCAATGGGCAATCTAGTCAAATTAGAAGCGTCTATCAGAGCTTTCTATGTACCCTCACCAAACTACACAATCCCATGGATCCATAGGATGGAGCTGTGGCAGTTAAGTGGTAACACACCACTATAGCTGTGCAACACAGGTACATCATCATTTGAAAGCATCTTTCAGAACACCACAACTCTTTGAGCTGCTTTGAGTCCTATGTTGGGAGAAAGCAGGATAAGAAAATAATAAAATAATATGGTACAAGCTGCAGTAACCCTTTGAGCAGCTTGTGGTTCGCTGTCTTGCCTTTGGTCTAATTGTGTGCCCCAAATGAGTAACATATATTTGTTTGTGTGTCAAAGAAGGCTAGTAGGACTTAGTATCTTCCTACAGACTACCTGCAAACTTGCACTTCTGTGGGGTAGGCTCTGCCCTGTTGTATGGCACAAATGCTTGCTGCCAATGTCATTACCTGCTTCGACAGTGGTACTCTTGCTGCTGACGCCAACACCCAACTGTTCAATTAAGAGGGATGTTAATTGCTTGACGGCATGACAATTAATCAATCCACAACAGCTGCAGCCTGTGCCTGTGAAGTAAATAAGAGCAGTGGGAAATCTGAGGCAACTCTAAATCTTGAAAGAGGTTACTGGCTTTGCTTTGGGCCCAGTTCCTTTGGAGGGGGATTTTCTTTCCAAAACAGCCATCAGATGTTCCAAGTGGAATAATCGGAACTCAGAAGTCACCCATTAACAAGCAACTTACTTACCTGATGATTAAGTTTATGTATTTATTTACTTATTAAGATGATTTTATCCCACCCTTTTATTGTGAGGTCTCAGGGCAGCAAATGGATTAAACAATATGAACAATTCCAGATTAAAATGAATAAACAAGATAAAAAACACATTTAACACTTCAAACAAGTTGAAACAGCTTGAAAGGACTAAAATAATTTTTAAAACCATGTACATGTTTAGAACTAATTTCACATTTCAAGGGAAATGAAAAACCTTGAATTTACTTTAGAGGTGTAATGAGAAACTGTTTCTAGTTACTGTACTTTGAAAGGTCATTTTTCCAGAAGTGTTTTAACTGAGATGTTTCAGGGTTTCATGCTATTTGGTCAAAATCTCTATATACACATTTGTTGTTGTTATGCTGTGACTTAAAGTCAACTCTGGCTTAGGATATCAAAGGGTTTTTGTGTTTTTTTTAAAGATTTATTCAGAGGAAGTTTTGCCACTGCCTTCCTCTGAGGCTGAGAGAGTGGGACTTGGCCCAAGGTTACCTGGTTGAGCAGGAATTTGAACCCTGATCTCCTGGAGTCCAATCCCAACACTCAGCCCACTATGCCATACTGGCTTAATAGTGGCCAGATTGATTCAGATGAGGTTTGCCTCACTCTGAGGCGGAGACAGTGTGACTTCCCTCACAGTCACCCAATGGGTTTTGATGGTGAGTGGTCCTTTGAACCCTGATCTTCCAGCATCCTAGTCCACCAATCAAACCACTAGACCATGCTGGATCTCCCACTAACCCTTTCCCCTGCTCCCCAAAATCCCCTATGGTTAAATGTTTTGTTTGTAGGTTTCCGCACACACAGAATAAAAGTGGGGAGGGGGGAGCAAAGAGCAGCACAAGTAACAACAAATAAAGTTATATCCAGTATTGGCAGTGGGTTACCTCTCAAACCTTGAAATAAAAAAGGGTAATTATTTGCTTTTTAAAAGGATATTTCCCATTTTTGATAACTTTCAATAATATTTAAGCTTACAAGAATAAAATATGAGTTTGGACCAAACAAAGCCAAGGTGCAATTCTGAAAAAAATAAAAAACAGCCTTGCAAGATTGTTCATTGGTGGTGGCACAGCCTTCCTGAGACTGTACCATAGATCATAGAATCATAGAATTGTAGAGTTGGTAGAGACCGCAAGGGCCATCCAGTCCAACCCGATTCTGCCATGCAGGAAATCACAATCAAAGCAGCCCCGACAGATGGCCATCCAGCCTCTGCTTAAAGACCTCCAAAGAAGGAGACTCCACTACACTCCAATGGAGTGAGTTCCACTGTCGAACAGCCCTTACTGTCAGGAAGTTCCTCCTAATGTTGAGCTGGAATCTCTTTTCCTCTTTTCCCATCTTAGAATGTATGTATGTGTTGGCTTGTCTGGAAGCAACTGTTTATCAAAATTCCTTGCATGTGTAAAGGCAGAAAGTCAGAGATAGAGATCAGATCAGTAACTTCTCCCTGAGTGATTAGCTTTCCACAAGCAGGGAGTTTTCACAACAGGAAGCATTACCAAGAAACCAGACCCTTCCATGCCCATTTTGACATGGTAGGCATACTGTAGTGGTTTGAGTGTTGGACTATGACTCTGGAGACCAGGGTTCGAATCCCTCCTGGGCATGGAAAGCCACTGGGTCATCTTGGGCAAGGGCACACTCAGCTTCAGGGGAGGGCAATGGCAAACCTCCACTGAACAAATCTTGCCAAGAAAACCCCATGATAGATTCTCCTTAGGGTCACCATAAGTCAGAAATGGCTTGAAGGCAAATAACAACAATAGCAGTAGCAAAGGAAAGGAAAGGGGGGGATTTTTGGAAGATATTTGGAACTTCAGAATATCCCCCAAAATTACATATTTTTGCATCGTTCTTTTTGGGAAGATATATATCACATCCTCTAGGTGCCAAAAGGCCGTGATTTTGCCATAGTCAACTGCCACCAGTTGTTTTAGCCGCAGAAGAGGCCTTTTTTTTGCAACAGGAAATCCGTGATCTTATGACTCCCAGTTGTCTTCCTGCTGCAAAGAGGACCTTTTCTGGCCTTGGAGGCCAAAACTTATCAAAATTACAGGTGGGGATGATGGTGGTGATATTTAGGGTAAAAAAATTTCCCCCAAAAAAGTTAAAAGGTCCCCTGCCCCCCCCCCCCCCAAATTCCCATGAAGGCCCTATATGGCCCACCTTGTCCTTAACAACTACTGACTCCTGATTTATACCAGGGAAGTCATTAATATACATGAAAGTTTACAGAATGAAGAAAAGAGTATTTGTGGATTAGGTTCCTCTGTTAAAGAATTTACAAGCAACCTTCTCCAACCTGGTGCACCCTCTGGATGTACTGGACAACATCTTTCCAACCCCAGATGCATTGGATTACATCTCCCAACCTCCAGATGGACTACAACTCCCACCCTCCCCAGCCAATCATGCTTGTAATAGAAGTCATCTGAAAGGCACCAACTTGAGGAAGGCTCACTTATAGGCTATAAACTGAGAGAAAGAGAACTGAGAAGAGGAAGAGAAGAGCGTGAAGGTTGTATACAACCAAGTACTGTCACATTTGCAACACAGGGACTTAATCATGGTGAGGTTGTTCTGGGTGACTATCCTCTCACAGGAATGTTTGTTTGTTGTTGTGGTTGTGTGGCTCAAGTTGTTTCTGACGTATGGTGACCCTAAGATGAACCTATCATGGAGTTTTCTTGGCAAGATTTGTTCAGAGGAGGTTTGCCATTGCCTTCCCCTGAGGCTGAGAGAGTGGGTTTCATGGCCAAGCTGGGAAGCAAACCCTGGTCTCCAGAGCTGTAGTCCAACACTCAAACCACGATGCCATATTTCTTTGCTACATAGTCTATAAAAAGTTACTAATTCTTTAAGCAAGTATCTATAGAACTCTCTTTTAGTAAATTTGTTAACTTTACTAGTTTGGCCAGCTCCTTATGTTTTTCCATACAGTGTATTTTTTTTAGGTTTTAAACAGAGGTTTTTAAACCAAAGCTGGCTAGCCATCTGTTGGGGGTGCTTGGACTGTGTCTTCCTTCATGGCAGGATGCAGTTGGATTGGATGGCCCTTGGGTCCCTTCCAACTTTATGATTCTGTTATATTTGGAGTTTTATTATTTTTCCTGTATTTTGCATATATCATTCTTGCAGCTGTTACCATATCATGTATTAGTATTCTGTAATCAAAAGGAAATGTTCCTAAGGTCTGCTTTTGTGTGTCTGATGAACTGGACTGTGGCCAGGTGCCTTCTGCCACCACGGTGATGTTTTCAGTACACAAATTGCTCTGGTGTTCGTTTCGAGTAATGCCTGGTGCATAAGCATGGACTCTTTCTCTCCCCTTCCCTCTCTCTCCCCTGTGATAACCATATTTTGTTTGCAGGCTTAGAAGCAAAGCATTAATTTGCGAGGAGCTAATACTATTATTCCTGGGCTTCCTACATTAAGTAATCCACCTCTTCGTGATTGTTATCACATTTGGAGTTGGTGTGTGCTGAGTGTTTTCTCACACTTCTGTCTCCTCATATCCTCCCCACTTCGTTCCTGAGTTAATATGGGACAAAAGTTTAAATTTAATACAACCAGAAGGTTTGTTCCTTAAAAGCTGCATCCACACTCCAGTTTCACACTTTAACTGTCATGGCTCAGTGCTATGGAATTCTGGGAATTGTAGCTCACTATGGCATCAAAGCTCTCTGACAGAAAAGGCTAAAGAGAGAATTATCTGCTTTTGAGTAGGTTTATTATAGGGGTAGAGAAAGTGTAGTCCGCCACCAGAGGTTGTTCAACTGCATCTCCCAGCCTTCATCATTAGTTTTGCTGGCTAAGGCTGATGGGAGTTGCATCCCAATCTCATTCTGGAGCATTGCAACATTCCCCACCCTTGCCATAGGGCACAGGTGTGACTCCTTGGATTACCCTTCCCTTTTTCATCCCAAAGGGGAAATTGTCTGTCTTGGATGCTTATTTACCATTTAAATAGGTTTGTGGTGGGCTTTCTGTCAGTATAAGAGGGAACTTACATTTGGTGTCCCTCAGGGAGCTATTCTGTCCCCACTTTGTTTAACATTTACATGAAACCGCTGGGAGAGATTATCCGGAGACACGGGGCACGGTGTTATCAGTATGCTGATGACACCCAAATATGTTTCTCTGTGTCTCTGACTGATGCTGTGACCAAGGATGGCATCTCTCCTCTAAATGCCTGTCTGGAGTTGGTAATGGGCTGGATGAGGGAAAACAAACTCAGATTGAATCCAGAGAAAACGGAAGTAGTTGTGATAGGTTCCCCAGGCCTGGGGAAGGAAATTTATCAACCTGTCCTGGATGGGGTCACACTTCCCCTGAAGGACGAAGTTTGCAGTTTAGGAGTACTTCTGGATTCGTCTCTGCAGTTGACATCTCAAGTAGATGCAATGGTCCGAAGTGCTTGCTTTCAACTTCGGTTGATATGCCAACTGCGACCCTATCTGGGCCAAAGGGACCTTGAAATGTTGGTACATACTCTGGTAACCTCTCGCCTAGATTTCTGTAATGCGCTCTACATGGGGCTACCCTTGTATCAAGCCCGGAAGCTTCAGTTAGTACAAAACATGGCAGCCAGGCTGGTCACCGGTGCATCTAGGTTCAACCATATAACATCTATCTTGAAAGATTTTCACTGCCTGCCTATTCACTTCCGAGCACAGTACAAGGTGTTGGTTATTACCTATAAAGCCCTACATGGCTTGGGCCCGAGTTACTTGAGGGACCGCATCTCCCCATATGATCCACCCTGCACACTCAGAACATCCGGGAAGAATCTGTTGGTAATACCATCCTCCAAATACATTTCCGCATCCCAGATGGCCTTTTCAATGACAGCCCCGTGGATCTGGAATAGTCTTCTCGAGGAGCTCCATCTTGTGACCCCCTTGGATACATTTAAAAAGAGATTAAAAACCTTTCTCCTTTGTCAAGCTTTTCCCCCTGAAGAATAAAGATATTTACGCTGGTCGTTTGATCCTCTGCCTTACCCTGGATATGTATGTTATATGATATGAGTGTGTTTTAATAGAGATTGTATTTTTGTACTGTTTTATATTTTATAATAGTTCTGTAATGGTTTTATAGTCTGTAACCCCGCTTCGATCCAATGGGAGAGGCGGGGAAACATAAATAAAATGTATTATTATTATTATTATTATTATTATTAGTAGTAGTAGTAGTATATGCAGTCCCATACCAATACCATGGATCTCAGGAGCAAAAACAGCACCCTCTCCACTGCTGCCTATCCTTGATTTAGGGGTTTGGTTTCACATATATTAGCCAAAAAGAGGGGTTGAGAATACAATTCTACTCTATGTACTGTTGTCTAATGTGGTTTGTTTCATTGCTGTGTAGAGGAAGGTCTTCATAAATTTGGAAGGGGCCCTTTAAGCCATGGGGTACAACCCTCCATCCCATTTAATACAGGATCTCCAACTACAGTGGTTCCTAAACCTTACCCCCACAGATGTTTTGAACTTCAGCTCCAAGAAGTCCTAGCCAGCTTTGCCAACAACTAGGAATTCTGGGAGCCGGAGTCCAAAATATCTGGAGGACCAAAGTTTGGGGACCTCTGAACTAGAGCACCTCCAGCAGGTACCTGTCCAGCCTCTTTTGAAAGACATCCAGAGAAGGTCCTTGGTTCCACTGTTGAAGCGGTTACTGTCAAGACATTCCTTCCAATTTTCAATCAAAATCTATCTTCCTGTAACTTAAAAACCATTAGACCTGGTCCTACCCTCTGGGGGGATTAGAGAACAAATCTGCCTCCTCTTCTCTGTAAGAACCCCTGAGATCTTTAAAGACTACAATCACATTACCCTTCAGTCTTCTCTTCACCAGGATGAACAGGCCCAACTCCCTCTACCTTTCCTCATATATTTTGCTCTCTATACTTCTTATCATCCTTGTTGGCCTTCTCTGAACCTTCTCCAACTTCTCCATATCCTTCCCCAAATGAGATGCCTATAGCTGAACATAGTACTCCAGATGAGGCTTGACCAGTGCAGAATATAATGGGACTGTTGCTTCCCTTTTTTGGAAACTACGACGGTATCCAGACCGGCGCAAAGCACTGGCCTGGATACATACTAGGATTGCCTCGGGACATCCTTTCCAGACGCCCTGCAACCCTAGCAAGTTGTAATGGCGGCACCCTTTCTACATGGGTGCTGCCATCACGACGTCAGGGCCGTGCCACAGCCAAACAGTGCGGCGTGGACATGATGTCCTGGCACCGCTGGAGGGCACTTGTGGTGCCAGAAAGAGCTCCGTTTCAGAGCTCCTTCAGCCGCGCATATCGCTGGCGTGGTCTTTAAACGGCTGCACCAGCGATACAAAGAGAAAGGGGACAAGCAGCCTCTTTCTCCCTTTCCCCACCGCTGTCGGGGTGTCCTTAGGGATTGAAGCCCCAAGGACACCCTTTTCCAGGCCACGGGAAAGCGGCATTTTGCCGCTTCTCTGAGGCCAGGAAAAGCAGCGGATCAGGGCCTCTGGGGCTGCTGCTGTGGCAGCTGAGGCCCCAATCCGTCAGGGAAAGGGGCAGGTGCAGGCCGCCCCAAAGGGGCGGTCTGTATCCCGCCTATGATTCAGTTCACACAGGATAAAATTTTATTTGCCTTGTTTGCAGCAGCATCACACTGAATGGTCATATTCAATTTATGGTCAACAATAATCCCAAGATATTATTCATATGTACTGTTAAGTCAGGTCTTCCAGTCCTATAAGTGTACATTCCATTTTTTCAGCCTAAATGCAGAATATTGCATTTGTCTCTGCAGAATTTCATTCTGTTAGTTTCAGCCCAATTTTCTAGTTTATCAAGGCCTTTCCTCTCTTAGTTTAGCACACTCCTAGTTTAGTATCGTCCACAAATGAAGTAACTGATGATGAGTTGTGGTTTCTCAGTTGTGGCTCCCATTATGTGTTCATATTTTAGTGTAGGAGTGCCCAATCTTCTTGGTAATGTGCTGCTTTGATAGTCCTGCCACAGGTTGCCCTGCACTGAGCTACTGAACATCTGCATGAGCTGCACTGCGTTTTATTCTCATCTCCTGTCACCATGGGATGGTGTTGGTGGGAGTTGTAATCTAGCCACACATTTGGAATGCGCTGCCCTGCGTAGTAGATCAAGGTTTTGTTCATCTGTTCTTTTTCAGTGAAACAAAGCATTTCAGCAGTCTTCCACTTTTTGGAAACCCAATGCTTCCTTAATACCTTTTCAAAGCATAGGAGTAAGCAGGATTCTTAAAATAGCCACCACAAGTGAGCAGATCTTGCAAGCTTTTGTTGCTGAGCCATCTGTTCCAACATTAACGGCATATAAATATGTGTCTATATATATCTTTTCTACAGTTATGTATATATTTCTTGCTGGAGCAACTTAAGCGTTGGGGTTTTTCATCTCCACAAGTCTTGAAGGGTTAGATTCATTATTTTGTAGAGGAATGTGTGTTTGTATTACAGTGAACTCTCCACATTCACTGGGGTTAGGGGCACAGGACCCCCGTGGAAAACATACTAATCAAATTTGCGAATAATCAGTGCTGCAAAAGTAAAAGCTGCAAATGTAGAGGGAGAACTGTATTTTGTTTTATACAATGCCATGTACATCGACACAGCTATTTGTTGTTTTTATTGTGTCCTTTCAATATGAAATAGCAATTTACAGGCATACCTCTGACAAAGAAGCTCCCTTTATGTCTGCTTAGCTGCCCTTTTTCTCCCTTATCTTCTGTCTAGCTGGAAATTTTGTAGCAGCATTGGCAATTAAAGGATCATGAAGAAAGGTTGGAGAAACAAAGACCTTACTTCTGTCTCTACCATAAACAGTGTAATAAGCAAAGCCTGAGCTGGAAAAGAGGGGAATCTACTCTAGCCAATTCTAATATAGCCATATTTGTTTCAACAGACAAGGTAAAGAGCAGCTGCCTCCAGAATCCATATTGAACATGTGTGAACAGTAAAACAGAAAGAGTAAATTAGCCTGCTAACAGCTATCCCCAGCATGTTAAAAATGTAGATCTATTACACTGGCCATCAAAGTGGAAATCATAAGAGAAATGGAGGCTGATGGAAGAAACATTCAAAAGTGAATTTTAGAAGAAGCGTTCAAAAGTGGATTCTAGACGGTTCAAAAAAGAGAAACTTAATGCAAGACTTACTTGACTTGTTTATTGGAAATGGACTGGTTGTTTCAACTTGTGTGAGCATATTGTTAGATTTGATAAAAAGTTTGCAGAAGCCTTTTGGATAGCTCTTTTTTTTTTTTGTGGTCTAAGAACCTATCCTATTCTTTCTGTATTATTTCTTCCTGTTACCAATTTTTCTGTTAAAGAAGTATCGCCAAGGGACACATCTACTTCATTAACTGAGGTATTCCTCTCTTCCTCTTCCTGAATTACAAAAAGTGACATGACTTGGAACATGTCACATTATCCTACTATATCCCACTGTTAACTAGGTTTTTGTATGGAATCCAAATCACTGATGGTACAAACTCTGATAGGAAACATAATTATGAAACATAATGATGATAATATGTTGGGCAAGTCGATGAGAATAGTGAAGTCCAAACTGTGGGTTTGCCTTTCGTTGCAGAATACTGTAAATCCGGTAGCATGATCCACAGCTGGCAGAAAGGAAAGAAAGGAAGGGGAAAACAGGCCCAGAAGGCTTCCCATCCCATGTGAGCCTTGTGAAAAAGAACAGGAGCTAGGCAAGTGCACCTGGTGCGGACTTATCCAATCTGGGCTGCTGTCTCTTTCGCTCTCCTCTACCAGCTGTGGCTGATGGCTGGTCATGCTGCATCTATTCTTAAGCGCCTGGATGGGAGAGCGATGGATGGAGCAGCTGACGCAATCCAGGCAGGCGATTCCAGCCATGCGCTCAGCTGCCGGGCCATCTGGAAGGGAGATGAAAAGGCCCATGTTTGACTCTTGCCTTTTGTTTGTGGGTATATTTGCACCAAGAGCTCCTGCCAATCTTTTTTTCCATTTTCTCCCTCAAAAGGAACCCACACCACCAAGCTGAGGGGGATACATTTGAAAGCCTTCAGCTAGTCTTTGAAATAATACCTTGGGGAAGTTGTAAGACTCATGGGTCCTAATGCAAAGAGACTCTGTTTTTGCATTCACTAAAATGTGTATTGCTTACCTCTGACTGTTGAAAAGTTTTGTAGCCACGAGATCTGATCTATGCACCTCCAGAGAATGGAAGAAGTGTCTCTGTATATTTTGTATGTGGTCTGAACTTTTGTTTTTAAATTGATGGCTTGAAAGGACTGGTGAAGGGAAAGCAAGATGGGATCAGGACTTGAATTTGAGTGGTACCTTGGCCACTTGATAGATTGTTATTGTTGTGCACCTTCAAGTCATTTCTCACCTATGGCAACCCTAAGGTGAACCTATAATGGGCTTTTCTTGACAAGATTAGTTCAGTGGGGGGTTTGCCTTTGACTTCCTCTGAGGCTGAGAGAGTGTGACTTGCCCAAGGTCATCCAGTGCATTTCCACAAACAAGTGGCAATTTGAACCCTGTTCTCCAGAGTTGTAGTGCAACATTCAAACCATTCCGCTGGATCTCCCTAATGGCACGTGTCCATTAAAATAGAAGCAGCATAGTGATGTATTTCTCCATATATTTTGCAGCCTTTGACTGATGTGTTAGCTAAACATTAGGCTTTATGTGTCACAGAGCTAGCAGAGCATGAGTGTGGATGGGCAGGTCGGTGGCAAGGAGAGATAGAGAGACTAAAAGATTGAGGGGGTGTCCAGAATTTTGTGCTGTCTTCTGCAAACATAACACTTAAAACAAATTCCCTGGACAACTTGTCTCAGGAGGAATGGGGAGTTGCTAAGCGACATTCACACACTTGCCTGTCACCAGAGACTTAGATGAGCTTCAGACAGTTTCTTGACTTAGCTTCACAGCATTGAGAGAGATCTTGATGTGTTGTGTTGTGTCTTTTAAACTTGAGATGAGCTGTCCAGCCATTGGGCTTTGGACTGCTTCCTAAAACACACTGAACTTTTTTATCTTGATACTCTGGAGACCAGGGTTCCCTGCTTGGGCATGAAAACTCACTTGGTGACCTAGGCAAGTCACACTCTCTCATCCTCAGAGGGAGGCAGCGGCAAAAAACCCTCTGAACAAATCTTGCCCAGAGAACTCTGTGAAAAGCTTGCCTTAGGGTCGTCATGAGTTGGAAACAACCTAAAGGCGCACAACCACAACATAACACTACCTTTCTTCTGCTGAAGTTGTTTATTTTAAAAAATTACTTAAGTGTCACATTGAGGATAGAGCAAGTTTGTTTTCTGCTGCTCTAGAGACTAGAACATGGAACAATGGATGCAAGCTACAGGAAAAGAGATTCCACCTCAACATTAGGAAGAACTTCCTGACAGTAAGGACTATTCGCCAGTGGAACACACTCCCTCGGTGGTAGAGTCTCCTTCTTTGGAGGTCTTTAAACAGAGGCTGGACGACCATCTGTTGGGGATGCTTTGATTGTGAGTCCTGCATGGCAAGGGGTTGGACTGGATGACCCTTGAGATCTCTTCCAACTCTATGATTCTACGTGAATTGTGTCCTTTCTTAATCTAGGAGCTCAGTTTGGGGGTAGAATTATTTCCTCCCTCTGGAAGAAACAACCAATAGTGACCTTACAAGGCAGATTGGGACACAAGTCAACAATTGGGAGCTTTTTGATTGTGTGTGAATTTGAACCTGGATCGTCTTTCTCCAGCACCCGCTCCTAGTCCACTACTTGCTCCCAGAGCAGCAGGACTAAACCTGTTTCGGGGGCAAGCCTCCAATCTGATCTGACATATGGACTTAAATGCTTAGAGCATATGCTCCAATCAGCCTCCAAATGACTCACTGACAATTCCTCTGAATGCTGGCAGTGTTCCCATTAATATCTATTGGCTGTGTTAGGCATTGTGTTGTTGCAGTGAAAGTAGCGCAGCCTAGCAATCTTGGCTTTTTTTTATCAGTATTTGCTTAGGTTTATAATGGCCCTAAATGAATATTGCAGTGCCGAACTAGCTCAGGAACACTTGTAGACTACAATGCAGTGGCAGCTGGTGGTTTCTGGAGTAGTGATTCTGCTCTGGGTTTCAGTTTGAACTTTAAAGGAGTTATTGAAAGTGAGCTCTCACTTAAGATACAATGATTGTTGTTTTTAGCTGTCTTTGAGTCAGTCTCAGAGGAAGACAAAAGTAAACCTCCTCTGAACAAATCTTGCCAAGAAAACCTCATGATAGCTTCAACTTAGGGTTGCTGTAAGTTGGAAATGACAAAATTTCATCACATTATTTAAAAAGTAACTTGTTCCATCAGTGGTTGCATTTCTGGTAACTCTTTTTGTTATATATTATTACTTTTTTAAAATCCACAAATCCTTGAGAGGGATAAGAGAAAGAAGAAACCCTGAAAGTAAACAAAGGCCCTATCCAGACTGGCGCTTTGTGCCAGCCTGGATGCATGCTAGGGTTGCCTCGGGGCATCATTTACAGATGCCCCACAACCATAACACGTAGCTTCAATGTCATAATGGCAGTGCCCTGTATACACGGGTGCCACCATTATGATGTCATGGCCGTGCCATGTCCAAATGGCACAGCGCAGGCATGATGTGTTTGCGCTGCATCGGGCCACTTGTGGCGGCCTAACAGCGGCCCTGGAAGGCGCTCCGAAACTAGATTGCCACGGCAACCGCGCCAGGGGAAAAGGGGCTGTGGCTCCTGGGGTGTCCTGGGGCATGAAGCCACTTCTCCCTGGTCCCAAAAAGTGCTGGATTGGGGCCTTTGGGCTGACGCTGTGGCTGCCCTGGCCCCAATATGTGGCACAAAGGGACAGTCTGTATGGCTGTCCCTTTGTGCCACATATTGTTTGGCTACCAGTCCTGGGGGAAAAAAACCAGAACCAAGACCCAGCAAATGCAAATGAAAACCACCCAAGGTGAGGGGGATTCCCAGCAGACAATGGATCATTAATTAAGCAGACACCCTGAGGCCTTGCCATTCAGCAAGAGACCAACACAGATTAATTTATAAATCACTTCCTCTCAACCAAGGGTCACATTGTATATATAGACCCCACTCACTTCCATGCCAGCATTCTCTGAAGGTACTGGCCACAGATGCTGGTGAAACATTAGGAAGAAACTCTTCCAGAACACAGCCACATAGCCCCCCCCCAAAAAAAAACCCCAGAACAAAACTATGGATGCTGGCCATGAAAGCCTTCGACTTCATGTGCCCCCTATTCCTTTATTGATGTCATTGATAGATGTATGGAATAGCACTGGGCCCAGGAAAGAACCCTTTGGGACACTACTGGTCACTTCTCTCCAGGATGAAGAGGAGCCATTGCTGAGCGCCCTTTGGGTTTGGTGGGGCATAGTTTTTTCTACATGGAATATCAATTAGGTTTTTAAGTATTTATATGGTTGGAGGAGTGATGAGCTGGTGCTCTTTCAGAAAGACTAGATGTGGGAACCACTTCTTTCTTTGTTTAGAAATAGTGCAGCAATAACAACAAAAGGTATGTCCCATATTTCTTTAAAATTAAAAAACTCTGAGCAATCCTTGGTTGGTGAAAGTTCTTCTATCTCATTTTACCTGTTTGCAGATAAACGGAGATTATCTGGGATTTAAAAGGGATAAAGCAAAATAGCATGTTTGGAACAGAAGCACGCAACTTAGGGGGGATTTATTGCCTTTGTATCAGAACCTGATAGTGCTCAGTTTCCTTGGGTTCAACACTTGTGCACACTGTCCAAAAGAGGCTACTCTCTAGACAAGTTTCACATATGTGGACTTGGTTGTTGTGCTTTTATTTGTGGTGTAAACACTTGTCCCTGTTATTTCCAAATAACCACAGTTTCGTTTAAAAGAAGTAATGCTCAGGAATGTATCTGTTTCATTAACTAAAGCAGCAGCAGCAGCAGTAGTAGTTGCATGCCTTCAAGTCATTTCTGACTTATGGCAACCCTAAGATGAACTTATCATGGGGGGTTCTTGGCAAGATTTGTTCAGAGGGGGTTTGCCATTGCCTTCCTCTGGGGCTGAGGGTGTGTGACTTGCCCTAGATCACCCAATGGGTTTCTATGGCTGAGTGGGGAGTTGAGCCCTGGTCTCCAGAGTCTTAAACAAACATTCACACCACTACACCCGGAATAAAATACTCGGCTACGAATAAGACTTCCCATCTAGTGAACTCTGCTCATGATGATTATTATTTGGATTAGCTGGTATTTAATATGTAGTTTTTAATCTTATACTGTTTAATCTTGTTTTAAGGGGGAATTATATATATGGATGTATTTTAACTTGTTGTACGCCACTTTGATTGACTGGGTAAAAAGCTGGATAGAAATTAAAAAAATATTTTTATTTATTTATTATTACACCACACTGTATATCTGTATATATTTAGGAACAGACATTTAATGCCCCATTTTTCTTTGCCATGCACACACAGACACACACCATAGTAGAATCATAGAACCATAGAATTCAAAGGGATCCCAGGAGTCGTCCAGTCCACTCCCTGTTGGTGTACCAAGAAGGTGGCCACCTAACTTCTGTTTAAAACCTTCGGTAAAGGAGAGTCCACCAGTCTGTGATATAATTTCCCTGGGAGGATGTGCATCTGATGGGCAAAAGCTCGCTCTTCTCCCCCTCCTCTCCATCTGTGCTGACACAGCTGAAGATTTCCTCTCCCTCTCCCTCCATCTGCCTCTCTGGGGGCAGCAGCTACTGCCCCTGGGCTCACAAGGAGTCAGAGAAAGAACAGGAGGACAGGTGAGGGAACAGGTGGCAGGTGTAGCACCTTCTCCCCCCCCCCCCCCTTCTCCTTAGTAGTGCTGCTGCATCCTCTGGACCTGTTGGAGGGTGATGAATTTTGCTCTGGGTTTTAATCCAGCTATCCAAGCTGTTGAACCTATTTTGGGTCCAGAACTTTTGGCAGTTCCTTTAACATTTGGACTGAAACTCTGCAACCACTTCACTGCCACACTGGCATAGCTGAACAACGTTCATATGGGTAAAAGGATGCCAGAACAAATTTCCTGCATTTTGCTTCCCCCAACAAATGCCCATGATGTCACATTCCGTGAAAAAATAGGCTCCTGCATTTTGGGGGGGGGGGGGGGGGGGGACGGGACAATAGTCCAAAAAGTTATGGCTTGAATACAGACTACAGTTGGCCCTCCACATTTGTGGTTTTTGCTTTTGCAGATTGGATTATTCACAAATTTCATTAATACGTTCTCTCTACGAATCTCTAGGTCCTCCAGCGTGACTGTTGTCATCTTCTGCCAAAAGTCACACTGGAAGGCCTAGAGATTCTTAAAGAGGAGCCCTGGTGGTGCAGTGGTTAAATGCCTGTACTGCAGCCATTCACTCAAGACCACAAGGTTGTGAGTTCAAGACCAGCAAAAGGGCCCAAGCTCGACTCAGGCTTGCATCCTTCCGAGGAGGGAGCTAAAATGAGTACCCAGACTGTTGGGGGCAAATTAGCTTACTTGCTAACTAGCTTACTTGCTGTTCACCGCTATGATCTTTGGAATAGCGGTATATAAATAAAAAAAACAAAATTATTCTCTAGGCATTTGTAGGTCCTCCAGTGCAATAAGTTTTTAAAATATTTTTCCCCTTTTGGATTCCTTTCCTACGATAAAAAAAGACTCCCGTGTGGTATCGATTTTTGCCCCTAAATGTGTTGTTGTCGTAGTCAGTGTTAGATTACTTTTTTGTATTTTATTACATGTTCTCTAATATTTTTATCCTTCATTCATTGTCTATGGCCTTTTTAACCATTTCGGATATATCTGACTGTATCATGTATTGTTGGCTAAGATAATAAAGTCTGTGAATTCCTCACTCCCCAGAGGATGCTAAGTTGGTCCTCTCGCTCTTCGCTTTCCACCAGGCAGCAAGAGACTTTTTGGGCCTGTACACATGGGCATAAAGGCCTGAGCTCCCCCAGCCTTGAATCATCCTATCCAGACTATGCAAGCCATTTGGCCCTGGCTAGGATCTGGCAGACTGAATACAGATCCACTGGATCCAGTATGATCTCATCCCAAAGAGGCTTAACTAGGTCTGTTTGCTGCAGTTTCTAGGAAACTCTACAAAGGCAGCTGGCAGACCAAATGGCCTCATGCCACCCATACCTACCTTGCTGTTGCACTTGCTCAGAAGACCTCTGTAGTGGCCTCTGATGTGAAAAGGGGGCACCTGGCTGTGTGGGTGTAGCACATGGCTTGGATGGGCCCATGCTATCCTGTCTGTCTGCTTAGGGCCTTTGTTTAGACAGGATTCCCTTCAGGATTAACTGGCTATTGCAGAAGGGCCTTTTAATCGGTGTGCTGAATTTTTGTCTCCATGATTATGTTTTTAAATTATTTTAAAATTAATCCTTTTAAATGGGAATGCCTCTTTTTTGATTGGATCTAATGTTAAAAAAACTAATGTTTTTAAGTGGTTTGTATGTAATGCTTTTTTTAATGTATTTTAGAATGTTTTTAGCTGGATTGTTTTAATTTTGGGTGCAATCAGAACAGAGGTTGCAGTCAAGAAATCATAAGGAGTTGCCCTATGAATGGGAAGGGCAACTATAAAAGAACTAGACAAAATCCTAAAGTGCTAAGACAGAAAACTCAACATTAGTTAGAATTGTCCAAGCCATTGTATTTCCCATCACCATGTGCTGATGTGAATGCTAGACAATGAAGAAAGCTGATAGAAAGAAAATCCATTCATTTGAGATGTAGTGCTGGAGAAGAGTGCTGAGGATACCATGGATGACCAAAAAGACAAACAAATGGATCAAGCCTGCACTCTGCCTGGAAGCCAAGATGTTGTCTAAATTGAGGTTGTCATACTTTGGCCACAACATGAGGAGAAATTATTCATTAGAAAAGACAATAAGTCTAGGAAAGGTAGAGAACAGTAGAAAGAGAGGAAGACCACAGTCCAAATGGTTAGAGGCTACAGCTAAGAGCCTGAAGGAACTATGCAGAGTAGTGGATGGCAGAGTAGTGGACAGCCACCACTGTCAAAGGCAGTCTGCTACACTGTTGAATATCTCTTAGCATCAAAAAGCTTCCCCCCCCCCAATGTTTGGGAGAAATCCGGTCCTCTTGTTTTAAACCACATTGTGAGAAAGGAAGGCTATTAAGTAAGTAAATGTCTAATGTGATGATAACCCCATCTTAACATGTCCTCCAACTGATGTGCTTCCAGGGGAGAGGTTCACAGAAGGACCTAGTGCAAATACCAGTCGTGATGTTTGATACACAACTGAAACTTGACAGACTGCTGATCTCAGCTCAGGACTGTTTGTTCCTATATGCTTGTTGTTCTTCTTGGTACCATTTCACAAAGCATTATCTCAAGTTCCTAGGGAATTGGTGGAGAACCAGAGGAATAGTCTCCTTAGTGAAATTAAATAGAGCTGTTGCTTGAGGAATGGCTGGAGTTACGGAGTGAGCCAAGGGGATATTTACTTCAGCCTGCTAAGGATGCTTACGTAAGTTCCCAAGATCATCTACTGTTTGTGTGTTCATTTCAGCGAGATGACAGGAGCATATCAGAACCTAAACATCCAAATTTCATTAATGGTTAGTGAGCTCCAGAAAACTGGCCCACTATTTTCCATGCTAGTAGTGAAAATCATTAATTTGCTATGTTAATCAGGGCATTAAATGTTACTTTAAAATAATAATAATAATAATAATAATAATAATAATAATAATAATAGGATTTATTTATATACCGCCCAATCACTGGGAATCCGAGCGGTTAGAAATGGTAAGCACTCTGCAAACCACAGCTTTCTTTCCATCTAAAACTTTGCCAGTCTGCACACCAGGGCTTTCTTTCCATACATAACTTTCCAAGATTGCAAATCAGAGTTCATTTAACTTTAAAGCTTTTGCAGCTTTAAATAGCCCCTTATCTCTGATCTCCAGTCACTGATGGAGATAAATGCAGGTGCATAACAAAATGGGCAAAATTAAGTATTCATAATAGCTTTTAAAAGGAGGCGTCATTAAATTAGAAGTACAATGTGAAATTGTTCCTCCTTATTGATAGTGTTTTGAAACCAAATTAATGCAATGTACTATTTCCATGCTCTGAAACATATTTCCACTACTTGCATGGTTTTGTGGATCCCTGCTTACATGCAGTGGAACCTGGCTGCTTCCATGTCAGTGGGGTGACAAATGTGTGCCAGATTTTGGACTGATCTTTTTTTAGAAAGCTATCCAAGATTAAAACCTGGGGCTCATTCACTGCTCTGCTTCTGCTGAGATGGGAGCCAAGAGCTATCACCCCCTGAATGTCTAATGTTCATGTGTGTAGCAAGTATGTATGTTTTAGGAGTCTTTCAGTAGTAGTCACAACATCCCACTGGGAGATTAGCCGATATTAGGGGAAATTAGCAGTTAGGCAATGGACAGGAGCTTAAAGTCAGGAACATACAGTTTTATTATGATGCAATGTGCATTGATTAATATGTTGTTAAAGGGTTATCACAGAAATGAAAAGTTGATTACCCAAGCAGCCTCCAGCCTGGACCAACAATAACTATCAGGGGAGATAGGGAAAGGAAGAGTTTAGAGCCAGAGAGGTGCCAGTCATGCATACAAAGTTTGAGGGGGAATGGGTAAAATATAAACTGCTCTGCCAGCCATGGGGCTGTTTTACTGAGAGAGAAAGATGGGGAGCAAGTAATTTTGTTTGTGAGTGGCCTTGGGTCCCTTTCTGGGAGAAAGGCAGCATAGAAATGAAATAAATTAAAAAATAAGAAAAGAGAATCTCTTATCAGTCATAGCTGGTAGCAGAAATATCAGTGGGGCATAGGACCCTCTTTGGATTTTAGTCCAAGCACATGTCTCCATAGCCACTATACAGGCCTCACTCCTTCCTTGGAGTGTAATGGAATCTCCCTCCTTGGAGGTCTTTAAACAGAGGCTGGATGGCCATTTGTCGGGGATGCTTTGATTTGGATTTCCTACATGGCAGAAGGGGGTTGGACTGGATGGCCCTTGCGGTCTCTTCCATTTCTATGATTCTATGATTCATAGGTCTCTTGCCTCTATGCATACCTGTAGTTGTCTAACACTCCACAGTTGCTTGATGCCACTTTGACATCCATGGTTCCAGTCTACAAATTTGTGTGTTGTAGTTTCATGAGGGGCTGAATTCTCTGCCCAAAAGCTTTAGTCCACTCCCCTGAACTATAGAATCATAGAATTGTAGAGTATCTTCTTTTCTCCAGGAAAACTATAGTGCAAGAGTTCTCTTGCAATAAATCCTAAGTCCCAAATGAAACCATGAATCTTAGGATTCCATAGGATAGAGCCATGGTGTGGCGTTAAACAGCTTGTTGTTGCTGTGTACCTTCAAATCATTTCTGACTTAGGTTCTCACAGGGTTTTCTTGGCAAGATTTGTTCAGCGGGGCAGGTTATCCTTGTCTTCATCTGAGGCTGAAAAAGTGTGATGTGCCCAAGGTCAACCAGTGGGTTTCCTTGGATGAGCAGGTATTCCACCCCTGGTCTCCAGAATCATAGTCCAAAACTAAAACCACTACACCATGCTGATCTCTCATTAAAGGGCAACAACTCTATAATATAAAGGCACACTTCTGGTGAAAGTCCAGCTTAGCAGCTGATGTACCTAGAATTGGCTTGGCTGCTACTGAGTCTTTGTGCACCTGACTTTAAAATGCTCTGATGACAGTTTAATGAGACAACAAAGCTTACCTCTATAATGACAAAGAGTTCATGCAGGGCCTGGTAAAAGGATTGTGGTGTTCGTGGGTGAAGTTTCTCTGCTCTCAGGAGGCCTGGCTTTGCTTTCTAGCCTCAGGTCCTTGCTTCCATAGTTACACACTAGGTGTTATTTTTCACTCATCTTTTAGATCACTGTTAAATTTGGGGTGCAAAGCAAGGCTTCTCTGTGCATCTCAGCACCATTATTTTAACAGGTAGCTTTTTGAAATGCACAAAGAATGTGAATAACAGAGAGAAATGTGAAATGGTTTGATTGTGAGAGTTTTGTGCCTTCAAGTCTTTTTTGACTTATGGTGGCCTTATGGCAAAGCTATCAAAGGATTTTCTTGACAAGATTAGTTCAGAAGGGGTTTGCTTTGCCTTCCTCTGAGGCTGAGAGAATGTGACTCACCCAAGATCACTCAGTGGGTTTTTATGGCTGACCAAGGATTTGAACCCTGGTCTTCAGAATCAAAAGTCCAGTATTCAAACTACTACACCGTGCTGGCTAGGATTTTGTTTCTTCATAATAGCATGTCAGGTTTTGCTGTTGGCAGTTAAGATAAATTTGGATGGAGCTGAACAGTCTGATAAAACTGACCTCAATAGGAGGTCAGTTCTCTTGCAATTTAGATAAGCTTGGTAAGAGAGTGAGGCAGAGTAGGCTGCAAGGCAATTAAAACTGGAGCAGGGTCATGATTTTGTCTTTGCGTTTACTATCTGTCTGCAAATATTTAGAAATACTTTGCCAAACCAGAATTCAAAGACTGGATTGTTAGTCTGGAATATCACTATGCAAAGGAATCTAGCACTTTTGAGACTATGCATCTGAGGAAGTAGACCAAGGCCACTTATGCTTAATGTTTAACTTGATGCTAGAACATCTTTTGCTCAGTCTCAAAGGTGCTACACAATCCCTTTGCATATTGACCAATGCCTCGTATGCATAAGGAGAGCAATGAGGATGAGACAGAAGGAACATTTAAGTCAAGGCGTCATGGGAGGCAAGTCTTTAGAAGCTGTCAAATAACACAGAAGAGAGATGCAAAAAAACCAAGTAAAGAATGGTTACAGAAACGGCTGAATTTTCACTGCTGAATGAATGAATACATTTCCACATTGCAAAATTACTGATGAAGGTTCCTTTTTGAGAATCTGGTACAGTGGACACTTAGTTCCAGGACCCCCGTGGATATCAAAATCCGTGGATGCTCAAGTCCCATTAAATACAATGACATAGTAAAATGGTGTCCCTTATATAAAATGGTGTCCCTTATATAAAAACAAGGCTTGCTTTTTGAAATTTATATGTTTAAAAATATTTTCAAGCTGTGAATGCTTGAATCTATGGACTACAATTCTGTGGGTGTGGAGGGTTGATTGTATCTTTGATCCATTGTAAAAGCACCCAGTTTACTGGAAATGGCAAAGATCTGGCTAGCTGGAGGAATAAGTCATGCTTTGAAAGCTTCGTTTTTGGCAAACTGAGAGCAGAGAAGGAGAGACAGATATTTCCATCTGTTCCACATAAAATTCTACGGCTATATAATTGAGGGCAAGAAGGAAGTCATTATGTGGAAGCTCTTGTTAAACAATAGCCAGAAACTCTTTCCAGTCAACTGCAGATCCCCCAGAGATCTGCCTGTAAATCCAGATCTTCTTCCCTTTGTCTAACCCTCCCTAAGGACTTTGCAATTATTGTTGCTAAGAGCTTGAACCATTAACCTGAGCACAAACTTTGCATATGCAGTTGAATTTCTTGTTGATTATAGCTCGCACAGAGAGAGAGGCTGCATCTTCACTGCCGAATTAATGCAGTATAACACTGCTTTAACTGCCATGGCTCCATGCTATGGAATTCTGGGAATTGTAGTCCCTTCTGTGTCAGAGACCTTTGGTGCCACAATAAACTCCCAAATCCCAGGAGCATAGCATGGAGCCATGGCAGTTAAAGTGGTGTCAAACTGCATTATTTCAGCAGTGTGGCAGCAGACAGAGAAAGAATGCACACACAGATAATACCTAACGGATTGTGCTCCAGTCCATGACAGCTCATGCTACAAAAAGGCTTGAGATTGTTCAGATGAATGATGATACAGTGGTTTGAAAACAAGCACCATGTTTTGTTGTGACATGTGAACTAAAACCATCTTGACAAACCAAGGTTTGAGAGTAGATGCCAAACCAGGACTTGATGCAACAGCTTGTAGCTGGGTTATACACTCCCATTTGGACAGATCCTATTGCATCCAAAGTGATTTTGGTTGTTGCTCACTCCCCGAGACCACTATTCAGGTTTCTCATACTGGGTCATCAAGAGAAGCTGGACAGGAAAGAACTACACAATCTATGTAAATTTGGAGAAAAAATCATGGCTGGAATTGTAAACTGTGGTTTGCACAAGGTTTGGCCTTATGCTTAAACCAACACTTTACTTTTTTTCTGTTATATGTGAATGTCTTTCTTTGAAATTGATGCTGTTAACTGTTTCTGATTTTGCGGTTTCCTTCTCTTCTCCCTACCCCACCCCCTGCACAGTTAAGAACTGTGGGCTATGGGATGGATGAAGCTGAGCAGGACCAGTACGAAGCCCACCTCAAAGAGCTCTTTGACAGCTTCGATGTTACCGGCACTGGGTCCCTTGGGCAGGAAGAGCTGACAGAGCTTTGCCACGTGTTGCATCTGGAGGAGGTTGCACCTGGAGCATTGCAGCAGACCCTGTTGCAGGATGGTCTCCCAAGCCGGGTAAGATGGACAGAGCAGTGGATTGTGCTGCAGGGTAGTTGCACATCTGTGCAAATTCTCTGCTCTGAGACAACTGGAAGGGTTGGTCTCTGGGCCAGTAGAGACAACATGCTTGGATCAAAGGGGGAAATTTGGAATAAAAGGTGGACAGAACAGGGGCAAAGACAAGGTTGAAAGAAAAGAAATCAGTTTGCTAAAGATTTCTCTGTGTGTGTGTGTGAATTAGGGTGCCTCCAGGTACGAAAAATGTATCTGGACCTTCTAGGTTTTGTTCCTGTGCAAACTGATTTTATTTTGGAGAGCCACATGATGTCTTCTTCATCCCATAGTATTTCCTTGCAGCTCCCAGCATTAATAAAAACTTTCATTTCCACTCCCCAGGCCAATTTAAACTAAGTCGGTATTCTCTGAAAAATATATACCTGTACTGACCTGTGTGTTTGTACTATGTTGGGAGCAATAAAGATGACCACCGCCAGTAAACACAGCTGTTACTTCCAGGACTTACTATCTTTCTGCAAATATTTGAAAATACTTTGCCAAGACAGAATTCAAAGACTGGTCTGTTAGTCTGGAATATCACTATGCAAAGGGATCTTCTATCACTTTTGAGACTATGCATCTGAGGAAGTAGACCAAGGCCACTTATGCTTAATGCTTAATTTGATGCTATGACATCTTTTGCTCAGTCTCAAAGGTGCTACACAATCCCTTTGCATATTGGCCAATGTCTCTTATGCATAAGGAGAGCAATGAGGATGAGACAGAAGGAACATTTCAGTCAAGGCGTCATGGGAGGCAAGTCTTTAGAAGCTGTTTTTTGTGGGTTTTTCGGGCTATGTGGCCATGTTCTAGAAGATTTTCTTCCTGACGTTTCGCCAGCAGCTGTGGCTGGCATCTTCAGAGAATGCTTGCCTGGAAAAAGTGGGTCGTCATGGGAGGTAAGTCTTTACAAGCTGCCAAATAATGCAGAAGAGAGATGCAGAAAAAACCACGTAAAGAGTGGTGAGTTTTCACTGCTGAATGGATGAATATATTTCCACATTGCAAAATTACTGATGAAGGTTCCCTTTTGAGAATCTGGTACAGTGGGCCCTTGGTATACACTGGGGTTTGGGCCCAGGACACAAATGCAACAGAATTCACTAAATCAGAATGATCCTCATGACTTAACTAGTATAAAATTGCTAAAGTGCTTTAGCACTTTGACTATAACTCTTGAGTAATAACAACAACAACAACAACAATAATAATAATATTATAATGGAGCCAGTGTGGCTCAGTGTTTTGAGTGCTGGACAACTACTCTGGAGACTAGTGTTCAATTCCCAGCTTGGCCATAAAACCCATTGGGTGACCTTGGGCAAGTCATACTCTCTCAGCTTTAGATGAAGGCAATGACAAACCTACTCTAAACAAATCTTGCCAATTAAGCCCCACAATAGGGTTGCCTTAGGGTCACCATAAATCAGAAATGACTTGAAGGCACAACAACAACAGCAACAACAACAACAAAATAGTAATTAATTTAGTATACATTGGTGAAAATCAGTTTCTGAAATGTTGCATGAGATTGGATGTAACAGAAGGTCAGTGGGAAAGGGAAGGAGAGACAGGGAGGGAGGAAAAGAAATGGTAATATTTCAAGGAGACTGGATGCAACTCATGAACAAGCAGGTACAGTCAAAGGGGAAAAAGAGAGAGAATTCTTGATACTTCTCGAGATTTTATCAACATTCACCAGCACCCTGAAATTATGTCTGAGAGCCAGTCATCTGATAGCTGTTTGGCAGAGGAATGGACTGGCTGGGAGAGTGGTGGACTCTCCATCTTTGGAGGTCTTTTAAGAGAGATTGGATGGCTGTATCTCATAAGTGCTTTAATTGTGTCTTCCTCCATGGCAAGGGTGTGGCCTCTTCCATCTCTAAGATTCTGTAATTCTGTGCCACTGGGGTGTAATCTTGCTTGGATCAGACTGTAGCCAGGTAAGTCTTTCTGTTACTCTAGTGGCTAGTTATAGAATTTTGTTGTTGTTATTGCTGCTGCTGTGTACCTTCAAGTCATTCTGACTTATGGCGACCCTAAAGGGGACCTATTATGAGGTTTCCTTGGCAAGTTTCTTCGGAGGGGGCTTGCCATTGCCATCCTCTGAGGCTGAGAGAGTGTGATTTACCCAACTTCACCCAGTGAGTTTACATGGATGAGCTAAGATTCAAATTCTGGAACTTCTTCATTCCCTCCTCCTTCTCTAGCATTGCCCCACTGCCCTCAGAAACCTTTTCTCCTTCTCTTTTCTGGGAATTAGGCTCAAGCTTGCCTGGGCCAGAGATGTTGACTGGAGATCTCTGTGGACATGGTTTTGGGAGGTGAGGCGGTAGGAAAGGAGCTTTACTTTGCAGCTTGAAGTCGAGAAATCCTTTCTTTTCATTCCCCCCCTCCCTCCCTGAAAAGCAGGGAGAGAAAGAGTTCTGAGCCGGCTGCCTCCCAAGAGAGAAAATCCCTGTACCTTGAAGGGCACAAGGACTTGTATGCCATAGAAGAGAAGGAAGGAAGGGGGAAGAAAAAATAATGAACGGTAGAAAATAATGAGCAGTTTGAAACGGGATGTGTAGTCTTTATTGTGCTAATAAGGACACTGGCTCACAGAAACTTTCCTCCTCAAATTGGGTACCCCAGACTTTTCTGCATAGCTTCAAACAGATTCCCATAACCAGAAGTTCAATTATTTGTGACAACTGTGGAAGAAACAAGCCAAACTCCCTGTGTTGATGTTGTTCTGCTACAGTTGGGGACCCTTTCGATCCACAGGGTGTTCTTTGGCTTCTCCTGGTGAGAAAACATCAGTTGCTGCTTCTGGGTTTGATAATGCAGCGGCTGAATAGCTCCAGTGGGGCATCCACATATCTGGTTAAAAGAGATCTCCAGGTGGTCTTCCTTCCCCCTTCCCTTGCCTCCAAAATTATGTGTTCTCAGGTACCACTCACAAATATTCAGAGTCACTGCTTCCATTAGTACTGCCCTATCTGTATGTGTGTCTGTGTGAAAAAGACACACACAGAGGCTTTGCACAATTATAGCAGCTTGATACCACTTTAACAAATAGAGGAAATTTGCAAATGACACCAAATTAGGAGTAGTAGTTAATACTCCACAGGAGAGGATCAAAATTCAAAAATGACTTTAATAGATTAGAAGGCTGGGCCAAAAACTGGGCCAAGTGAATTTCAGCAGGGAGAAATGTAAAGTACAACACTTAGAAATGTAAAGTACAACCGTCTAATTAAAAAGATTGTATGTACAGCACTGTGTAAATTTACAGCGCTTTATAAATAAAGGTTAATAATAATAATACAGTGGAACCTCGCCATACGCGGGGGATCCGTTCTGGATCCCGCTGCGTATGGCGATTTCCGCCTATGCTCGAGCCTCATTGTAAACAATGGGGCTCGTGCACGGCGGCGCAGAGGTGCGCGGGGCGCAACGGGCGCGCGCGCGGCGCATCAACCACACACTCCCATTCAACTGAATGGGGCGCGCCGCCCCTTCCGCCCCGTGCGCGCCCAGCAGCTTGAGCGCGTACACTCAAAGCCGCTTATAAAAAGGCCGCGTATGCAGAGGCCCCACTGTAATTAGGCAGAAAAAATTAAATACATAAATATGGCTTAACAAGACTACGTGTGAAAGGGATCTGGGAGTCCTTGGAGACCACAAGTTGAATATGAGTCATCAGTCTGATATGACAGCTAAAAAGGCCAATGCGAATCTAAGCTGCATCAATAGAAGTACAGTGCTCCCTCAGGTTACGAAATTAATTCGTTCCGCCGCGGCGTTCGTAACCCGATGCATTTCGCAAGCCGAAAAGGGCTTTCCGTTAGCGCTGGCAAGCCGCGCGTTTGAATTTCGCGCCGAAAAAAAATTCGTAACCCGAAAAAACCTTCGTATCCCAGAACAGTTTTTTCCAATGGAACTTTTTCGTATCCCGGAAATTTCGTAACGCGATCAATTCGTATCCCGGGGTACCACTGTATAGTGTCTAGATCAAGGGAAGTAATATGTCGGCTAGACAAAGCAACTGTTAGGTGGGATTTGCAATTGGTTGACCAGCCTAACCCAAAGGGTGTTCAACAGTGGCTCCTCTTCATTTTGGAGAGAAGTGACCAGTGGGGTGCCACAGGGTTCTGTCCTGGGCCCATTGCTTTTCAACATCTTTATGAACAACTTGGATGAAATAATAGAGGCCATGCTTATCAAATTGGCAGATGGCACCACATTAGGAGAAGTAGATACTATCCCAGAAGAAAGGATCAAGATTCAAAATAATAGATTAGAAAGCTGGGCCAAAACTAACAAAATGAATTTCAATAGTACAGAGAAATGTAAGCTACTGCACTTAGGCAGAAAAAATGAAATGTACATATATAGGATGTGGGACGCCTGGCTTAATGAGACTTTGTGTGAAAGGGATCTAGGAGTCCTAGTAGACCACAAGTTGAACATGAGTCAACAATGTGATGTGGCAGCTAAACTGTCATGGCTCCGTCCTATGGAATCTAGAGATTTGTAGTTTGTTGTGGCACTATAGCTCTCTGAGAGCGAAGGCAAAATATCTCAACAGTACAGACTGCAGAAATCCATACTGTTTAGCCACAGAAGTTAAAGTGCTGTCAAACTGCATTAATTCTGCAGTGTAGATCCGACCTAAGAAATCTTTGACCTGTTCCTCACAGGCCAAAAGTATGTGCACGGCACATACTAGAGTTAGAAAGGGGCGTCCTTTCTGGACGCCCCCAACCCTAGTACATGCCGAGCATGTACAAAATGGCGGCGCCCATTTTACATGGGCGCCGCCATCTTGATGTAGCGGACGCTTAGCGTCCGCATGTCGCAGCACAGTAATGACACCGCAAGTGCACCATTGTCGCCTTGCAGCATCATTACCACACCACAAAAAGAAGCCATTTTTGCGGGTTCTTTTTCCTGTGCAGAGGAGTTGCGCGGTTTGGCCGCTAAGGCTCCTCCGCGCAGCAAATGAGGGCGCTTTACAGACCACCCTTTTGGGCAGTCTGGAAAGTGCCTTTCTTTCTTAGCCCTGAGTTCAAATGGATAGAATGGTTCAGTTTTGGAGGCATGTCACTTTTGAGTCCAATCTTCTGTTTTTTGAATTGCTTTTTGGTCATTACTCTTACAGTTTACTTCATATGTTTCTTTCCTTGCTTCCTCTTTTCACTTAGACTAAACTGTTAATAGCTCCTTTGTCATTTATTGAAGGTTGAATTGCTAGGCCTTGTAGCCTTTTATTTTTGTCTGTGCGCCAGTAAACTACATTTAGCCCCTTTCGGATGTCTCTCCTTCAATTAAATAAATAAATACAGTACATACATAAATCCAAAGAAAACAGAATTTTCCAAATTGCATCCAAGAGAACTGCAGACTGGCAAAATTAGTTTTATAGAGCTGTCATGTCCTAGGCTAAGGTACATCCATCACACCTTTTGTAATGCATGTGATCCTGAAGAAAGCAGACATGTTAGAACAGGGAACACTGAGCATCCCTTTGTCTACTTAACAGCATGGCATCATATGTGAAGTCTCATTACAGTCCCATACACACTGTAGAAATAATCCAGTTTGACACCGCCTTAACTGCGCTGGTTCGGTGCTAGGGAATCCTGGGAATTGTAGTTTATTGTAGCACCATAGCTTTCTGACAGAGAAGGCTAAATGTCTCACAGAACTACTGTTCCCAGAATTGCCTAGCATTGAGCCAGGGCAGTTAAAGCAGATTATTTCTGCAGCGTGGATTGGACCAAAGTTTTCTGGGGTTTACTGGTGTATAAATAAGTGTAGTGTTGTAACTCAAACCAGATGATAGGTCATGCTGCCTTTAAAAGCTGCCCTTGAATCAATATTTTCCTACTGTATAAGCTCAACAGCGTATTCTACCTTATCAATTTTTAAAAAGTCACAGGGCTTTTAAAGTAGAGGCAGATTTTAACTCTCTGTAGACTCTGAAACACCCGCTGAAGTGACATCAAAAGCATTTCGAAAGGAACATTAAAAATGTAACTCAAGTGGAAGAATTTCCGGCATCTTCAGACTGTCTGCATTCTCCTTACTACAGCACCTGAAATTCTGATCAACATTGGCCAGCAGCTGACCATCCTTCTGGGCCAGACTGCAGACACAGATAATTGCATACACTTTGACTATATTACATACCATTGTATGAGCAGTAGAGGATGCCCTGTCATTTAGAAGACTGTCTAGCTCATGAACTATTCTACAGTAATTAAAAGACATAACCGTGTTAGTCTGGAAAATCAGTATATTAAGGGATCTTTGAGACTTATAGAATCATAGAGTTGGAAGAGACCACACAGGCCACCCAGTCTAACCCCTACCATGCAGGAACTCACAATCAAAGCACCCCCCAACAGATGGCCATCCAGCCTCTATTTAAAGACTGCCAAAGAAGAGATTCCACCACTCTCCAAGGGAATGTGGAACAAACTCCCTCGGAGTGTAGTGGAGTCTCCTTCCTTGGAGATCTTTAAGCAGAGGCTAGATGGCCATCTGTCAGGGATGCTTTGATTTGGATTTCCTGCATGGCAGAATGGGGTTGAACTGGATCAGGGCCCTTGTGGTCTCTTCCAACTCTCTGATTCTATGTCTTCCACTGTCAAACAGCTCTTACTGTCAGGAAGTTCCTCCTAATGTTGAGGTGGAATCTGTTTTCCTGTAGCTTGCACCCATTGTTTCGGGTCCTGTTCTCTGGAGTAGCATAAAACAAGCTAGCTCCCTCCTCAATATGACATCTCTGCAAATACTTATTCAGGGCTATCATATCTCCTAACATTTTCTTCTCCAGGATAAACATACTTAGCTGCCTAAGTGGTTCCTCATAGGACATGGTTTCCAGACCCTTCACCATTTTGGTCACCCTCCTCTGGACATGCTCCAGCCGCTCCACATCCTTTTTGAATTGTGGTGTCCAGAACTGGACACAATATGTTGCGTCAGCACACAGACTAACTGAAAGGAAGAGAGAAGTTGGTAACATGAGCAACAACAACATCATCTTAACACATCAGTTAAAATTCAAACACATATCAATTTAAAAGGACAAATAAAATGTATAGTCTCAGATGTACAATCCACATTTAAAATTCATCATTTAAAATTCACAATTTAAAATCATCTGCATAAGCCTACGTGAATAGACTGGTCTTCAATGCTGTTTAAAATTTGCACAGTATATTCAGCTGTCGAATCTCTTCTGGCAGGTCATTCCACAGTCTAGGGGTGGTTGAAGAAAAGGTCCTCTGGCTGACAGTTGCCAACCTGGTCCTGGCTGACTGGAGTAAATGCTCACCAGAGGACCTGATTCTACAGGGCAGGCTATATGGGAGGAGGTAATCTAGTAGGTAATCTAGACCCAAACCATGTAGGGCTTTAAAGGTAATAACCAACACATTGTACCTTGCCTGGAAACTAATTGGCAGCCAGTGGCATGATTTTACTATTGGTGTAATATGATCAGGAACAGTGGTGTCACCTCTCCCTTTGATTTCACCTGGTGTAGTCCGCACTCCCCTAGTGACACCACCATCAGAAATCAGATCTGAGCAGTGATGATGATTAAAAAATGTGGAAGGAAGGGGGAGAACAAAAATCTGACAGCACCTTTAAAGCTAACTGGTTTTATTTTTGCATGAGCTTTTGTGGATATAAACCCACTTCTTCCAATGCAATACCAACTAGTGTTAAGGCCTCAGGCATACAGTCTATAGAATGTAATAGGATTCAGAAAGATGCAATCATGTCCCCTGCCCTAAATTTTCAAAGGGCTGGATGAAGTGAGACAAATCTTCCAGATCTTTACAGTGCTCAGTTAGTGTTGATATGTGAAAGCAATACATCTGCTTACCAAAAGTCAGTTTCATAGGGTTTAATACTCTCTCTGAGATTATTGATGACGATGATGATATTCTGCTCCCCCCCATTGAAAGTTTAGGAAATATGCAAAATTAAAACCATATTAGGAAAAAAAAAGCCACAGTAAGAGCAGTTAGGCAGTGGAACCAATTGCCTAGAGAAGTGGTGTGGTCGCTTTCTCTGGATGTCTTCAGAAAGAGGCTGGACAGCTACCTTCTCTTGCTGGATTTCCTCCATGGAGTGGAGAGGGGCTGGATTTGGAGCCCTTTCCTAATTCTAGAAGTTGGGTCCCATTTCAGGAAAAAGATGGCTTATTAAATAAATAAATAAATAAATAATTGATTGTTTGATTGGGGTTGAATACATAAAAGCATAGACATGCAAAAGAACACATATATTGTGTCAGGCAACCCTTGTCTTGAATTGTACAAGTGAACCAAGACAGCAAAGTGCACCCGGTGATGTAGACTCGAGTCAATTGAGTCAGACCTAAGTAAAACTCAAGTCACTTCAATGACTTGTCTTGGATTTGACTTGGCCAAAATGACCCACTGACTCAACTTGACTTGAGCCTTGTATCTTTTTAGTGACTGACCTGCTGGTGCCATTCACTTCAAGGAGCAGGCAAGACTTGCTCCCAGAGCACAGGGTGCGTTTCTCGGAAGGGAACAACAAATGTGTTAGGCAGTGGGCTTGAGGCAGAAGGGTCCTTCTAAAGCTTTTGAAAAGCCTTAGATGGCTCCTCTGTTGTGGTCTGCCAAGCAGACCTCAACCTCACCTCAAACCCATTTATTTCTGTTAAACGTTGCCTCACACACTTGAGACTTTTTTTTAAAGAAAAAAAATTATTGGTTAAAATTACATCACATCACTTTCATCACATAAAACAAACAAAGCAAGTCTTTGATTGGTCCATTGATGTTAAGAAGACAAAAAAGTAAACTACATCTGTTGTTCAGTTTTTTTCTTATCTTCATAATCTGGGCATCTCATGCGCGTTTACTTGTGTCTTCTTTCATCATCCTTCTTCATCTTGTTCTTATCCCTTCTCATATCTTCTCCTTACATACTCCAACCTACTTAAATCCTTCTTCTCCTTAACCTCTTCTACTTCACCTCTTCTTGAGACTTGACTTGAAAAAAATATTTTGCAAGGATTTGAGATTTGACTGGAAACTGGAAGGTAGAGACTTGAGATTTAGGCTGATAGACTTGACTACATCACTGGGTGCATCCAAATGGACACGTGCATTCATGTGCAATGCTCCATGCACATCTGTGTAAAGTGCATAACACACACCCTTGCACCCATGGCATCACATTTATAACTCCACTTCTAAAACTCTGAACAGAATGTGGATGTTTCACATCAGACCAAAATATCAAACTGTTTCTTTAGAAGATCTTAACACCTGTGTTAAGCTGCTTTGGGGCTGAAAGAGGCTGACACCAAATAAGATTCCAGCCAATGCAAGTTATTGTTAAAATATGTTTGTAGATATAAGACTATTTTAAAATTACCCCTCAAAAAGGTAAAAAAATCAATAGAACAGCACACTGTCAAAAGTCCTGGCAAATGTGTTGGAACAGAACATTTTTTGCCTACACCGAAAGACAAAAATGGCAAAGGGAATATATCTTGCAAGCATCACTCCATTTGGAGCTGGCCTTGGAGCATAGCTTTCCAAACAGGTTGTGATTCCAGTGTCTGACCAACATCTGGCCTGCTTCTGCCCTGGCTAGCATTCCAGTCATGGGTTCTGTGTCCAAGTGATCTGTGCCAAAGACCAGTGTAGAATCCTGAAGGCATCAGTGGATCCCAGTAATCATGATTCTCCACTGGAAGAGGAATATTTTCAAAGGGTGACTTGAGGATATTTTCAAGTCCTCTCGCTCAGTTGAATTGTTGCATCCACTGTTTCTGACCTCTCTTGCAGTATTTTGATTTAAATCCCCCCCCCCCCCCCCCCCCGCATCTCATACAACTCACTGCTCTTAATCTTTCTTTTGAGCTCCAGTCACGGTAAAATTGCTTAGTGTGATACAAAACCTGGCCATCTGTTCTGGCTGCAGCTGCAGCTTCTAAACTGGAGTTAAAACCCCAAAGGAGAAACATTTCACTTTCTTCTCCTCCCACTCCCAAAACAAAACAAAAAACCCTTCCTCATCCTCATCTCTTTCTTTTCAGAAACTCTGTTTTCAAACTTAATCCACTGATATAAATGCACAGTGACATGCAAGCAGGGAGTGCACAACGGTGCAGAAGTGGAGGGATGGGATGCAGTCTAAAACTTCTGTATGAGTTTTGTTTTTTATAGCAGCCTTGCTTTAAAACAAAGGCTAGAATCCTGTTAGTTAGTCTCAACTAGAGTAGACCTGTTGAATCACTTGTAGAATGGTGAGTCGACACATAAGTAAATCCAGTTATTTCATAAGGATTGTGGAGTGCAGTCAATGTGTAAATTGCATGCAGAGATGTATGCTACCAACCCGTGTTGGATCTGGGACACAACATTTTAAAGAATAACTCAGCCCTCTGTATCCACTGATTCTGGATCTATGGGTTCAACAATCCATGGCTGGGGCGGGGAGGCAAACCATTGTATCTAAGGATGCAATTTTACTACACCATTGTATATAATGGGACTTGAGCATCAATGGATTTTGGCATCCATGGAGATTCCTGGAACCAAACCCTAGAGGATACTAAGGGGCCACTGTAAGTTATCTCCTACCATCCCTAATAGCACTGTTATTTTCACTTAGCAGGTGGATTTAAGTTGCTCAGCAATGCGTTGAAAGGTTGCTGCCAGTCAGAATAGACAGGAATGGGGTTTATAGACCAGAGGTCTGGCTCATAGTATCATAGAATCATAGAGTTGGAAGAGACCACAAGGGCCATACAGCCCAACCCCTGCCATATGAGCCTGCTCCATGGGAATGTCTGTTCACAAGAAAGAGAGATTCCCAGGGAGATGGAAAGCAATAGTGGGTGGTGGTTTCCATGTCAGTGGGGCAGTGAATCTGCTCTGGGTTTCAATCTGAACTATATCTACAGTGCTAGAATCATAGAATCATAGAGCTGAAAGAGACCTTGGGAGCCATCCAGTCCAATCCCCTGCTATACAGGAATTCACAATCGAAGCAACCCCTATGACAGATGCCTATCCAGCCTCTGTTTAAAAACCCCCAAAGAAGGAGACTCCACCACACTCTAAGAAAGTGTGTTCCATTGTCGAACAGCTCTCACTGTCAGGAAGTTGAGGTGGAATCTCTTTTCCTCCAGTGTAGTTGAAGCAGAATATCTTTTCCTTCAGTTTGAATCCATTGCTATGGGTTCTACTCTCTGGAGCTGCAGAAAACAAGTTTGCTCCATCCTCAATATGATACACCTTAAATATTTTAATGAGGCTGTCATATCACTTCTTAACCATCTCTACTCCAGGATAAACATACCCAGCTCCCTTAGTCTCTCCTCATAAGGCATGGTTTCCAGAACCTTCACTCTTTTAGTCACTCTAGACCTGCTTCAATTTGTCAACATCCTTTTTAAATTGTGGTGCCCATAACTGGACACAGTATTCTAGGTGAGGCCTGACCAAAGCAGAATAGAGTAGCACTATTACTTCTCTAGATTCTAGACACTATACTTCTATTGCTGAACCTGTTTGGAAACAAAACAGCACCCAAGATAGCTCCTTTAGAGTTCGGATAAAATCCTGGAGTAAATCCACAGCCCTCTTGACATGGAAGCCCCCAGCACCATTGGCTGAAAAGAGAGTCCTGGTGCAATAAACTCACTCAGGAATGTTCATTTTAGCGCTGTTTAAATGGTGTGTGTATATCACTTAATCTTCTTCTTCTGAGTGTGTGAACTGACTTCATTAAATGGATTTTATGTACTTTGAGGCAATGTAATTTTAATATCTGGTTTTATATGCCTTCAACTAGACTTCAGTTCAAGGCAACCCTATCCTAGGCCTTTCTTGGCAACATTTATTCAGAGAGTTTCCATTGGTTTCCTCTAAGGCTGAGAGAGTGTAACTTGCCCAAGGTTATCCACTGGATTTCCATGGCTGAGTGGGGATTTGATCCCACATCACTCCGAATCCTATTCCAACACTCAAACCATTGTGCTACACTGGCCCTCTACAGTTATTATCTTTTGGGCGGTGCTGTCTTATTCACACTTGCTAGCTAACATGTGGTGTATATGCATGTGTGAACCGAAAGTATTGTGTTAGTTGGATGCATGGCAGGGTAGTTTTGTTGTTATTCAAAAATAAACTTGACTTCAAGCTTCCTTGGTCATCCTTTGTGCCCTTGCTGGCTCTATCTTGGTTCACTGATATGGTCTCTGTTTCAGAAGAAGAATACCTATTTAAAGGAAAGGGACCTCTTCAAATTAGACCATACAACTAATTTGTGTCTGTGAATGCTGATGGTAATGATACATTGATGGCAATAGTATCTGCCCATCTGACACTCTCCATCTAATGAGAGGCAATCTGTGTTAAGTGCTTTCTGTGAACACCTGAATTCATGTTGTGATCACAGGGTATGCATTGCCTTGCGTTTTAAAATCCTGTCTCTGGCATTTTATTAGCTATGACAGTTGGCTTTACTGTTGATTGGATTCTTGAAATGCTGTCAGTGCCTTAAGCATTTTTCTTGATTAAGTGGCACATAAATTCTCAAACAGCTAAACCACATCATGAACCAAGGGTACCTGATTTTGTCTGTCAAATGTTGGTGGGTGGTTGCATCTTCTGATATATTTCCTATTGCAAATGTGCTGGGGATGGGTGGCGGGGCGGCCAAGTCCCGCACCTTCCCCCATGATAATTGCACAGTGGCCTGTTTAATCTAACTCTGCCTCCTCTTCCAGCCAGACTCATTTACTTTAAATGTCAAGGTTTTTTTTAATCAGGGAATGTCTTTCCTCACTGCAAATGGCCTTTAAAAAAAATTGAAGAGTGCTAGCATTTTGAAATATTTGTAGGATGAATGGCAGCAATTAATGTGCAAATGAGGCTGTCGGTACAAAGTCCCCCCCCCCCCAGATTCCCAGAGCTGCTTTTAATTACTCCTTGTGATACAGACATTGAGGTCTCTCTTGCTAGATTGTACCTGCTTGATATGTTCCATCCAGAAGAGATTGAAAGATTAGGGGGATGAATGTATTCCTGAGTAACATTCATTGACTGTGTGATTCTGTGAAAGTGAGCAAAGGTTTGGAAAAACAACCTGAAAAGGAAAACCCAATGTATAGAAATATTTGGTTTGAACATCAACTATTTTAGGCTTGGAAAAGACAATTCAGGGTTCTTCCTGTTTTGTCTTAAGTAGTGAGAGTTGTTGCAATACAGTCGTCCCTCTACATTTGCAGCTTTGACTTTTGCAGTTTTGATTATCCACAAATTTGATTAATATGTTCTCTCTAGGAATCTCTAGGTCTTCCAGCCTGACTCTGTGGCCAACATCCACCAGACATCACACTGTAGGACCTAGAGATTCCTAGAGAGAACACTCTTCTAGGCATGTAGGTCCTCCAGCACAATTCTGTGGTCAACGTCTAGCAGATGTTGGCCATGGAGTTGCACTGGAGGACCTAGAGATTCCTAGAGAGGTGTTCTCTCAAATTAAAAAAAAACAGTATTTTTTTATTTGCACTTTTTCAACTTTCCTGAAGATCCTTCACCCTTAATCCCAGTGAATGTGAAGGACCCACTACATTTTGTTGTCCTTGTTAACTGCCTTCAAGTTGACTTCCATCAATGAGAGATCTCCAAGTCATCCTATCCTCAACCAACCTGCTCAAGTCTTGCGGATTCATGGCGGTGATTTCTCTGATTGAATATCCATCTGGAATGTAGTCGTCCTCTTTTCCGATTGCCCTCCACTTTATTGAACATTATAGTATTTTCTAGTGAATCCTTTTTTCCCCATGACATGGCCAAAATACAACAACCTCAGTTTACAGTAGTCATCTTTGCTGCAAGGGAGCGTTCAGGTCTGATTTGCTCTAGGACCCATTTATTGGTCTTTTTAACAGTTCATGATATTAAGAACTCTTCTCCAACACCAAATCTCAAGTGAGCTGGTTTGCTTCCTATAAGCTTTCTTTACTGTCCAGCTTTCACAACCATACATAGATATGGGAAATATGATGACATGGACAATCCTTAATTTTATCATTTAATATCTTTACACTTAATGATCTTGTCCAATTCCTTTATAGCTACCTTTCCAGGTCCTAGTTTCCTTCTGCATTTTTTGCACTATGTTGTTGTTGTGTGCTGCCTCCAAGTCATTTTTGACTTATGGCTACCTTAAGGCAAAGTTATCATGAGGTTTTCTTGGCAAGTCTCTTCAGGGAGGGTTTGCCATTGCCATCCTCTGAGGCCGAGAGTGTGTGACTTGGCTAAGGTCACCCAGTGAGCAGGGGAATCGATCCCTGGTCTCCAGAGCCATAGTCCAATGCTCAAACCACTATACTACTATCGTTCCTTGCATTTTGCTGGGTTTTCCATTTGCTGTCCTCTCCACGTCCACTTGTTCAATTCTTTTGGTTGACTGTTTGTACAAGTTTCTTGGATCTGCTCTTGAGTTCTTCCAAAGGATTTTATTTTATTTTTTTTAAATGCTGTGGTCTTCTGAGTTGATCCTATGGTTTGTAGGACAAATGTTCTCCCTATTTTTTTAAAAAAAACACCTTAAAATTACAGTGTTATAGTGCAAAGGTGCCATTTCAGTAATGCACAACACTATAACTTGATTAATGAAAAAAAGAAAGAAGAGGGGGAAAGAAGGATAATTTTGTATTCTGATATGTCTCAGAATTAAAAAGAGACCCATTTGAGTGTGGAAATATAATGTCACAGCTGGTGCCACAGATTGCTGAAAATAGTCCCAGGCAGCAGAGATGTTGGTTGGATAGTCTTTTAAAAAATCCTGAGAACTGCAGTTGCACCCTCCAACAGTCTCTAGACACATTTCATGTCTGAAGGACTACTAAGAAAGGAATAACAAAAGAACCTTTAGCACCTTTAAGACTAAAAGGCTAAATAAAATTGTTAGTGCTGACAAGAGTAGACCTATTGAGTAAATGAAACTTACACAGATCTTGAATTATCAGGTTTCCATGGCTTCAATGGGTCCAGACCAATTTGAGCTAACAGTTGGACTTAGTTTTAAAGAACAGATTACAGCACAGGCATTCATAGACTTGAATCCACTTCATCGAATTTTGTTTGTTCGCTTATTAAAGTAATATATCCCACCATCTAGCCAAGGAACTGTGGGTGCTACACAGAGAAAACATAAATTTAAACCATTTAAAATGTGAAGCAGTAAAATATGATTTATAGTCTTGCGACATATTAAAGCCTCCTAACAAGTTAAAACAAATTAAAACAAGTTAGATTACAGTAAGTTAAAACGGATGGTTTGCGGTCTAAAAACATACTAAACTCTCCTAACAAATTAAAACAAGTTAAAACTGCTAAAAGCATGTATATGTACAAGCTAAATAAAAACCACAAGATTCCCATAGGCTTTAACAAAAGTACTATCTTCAGCTGGTAGCTATATACTCATATGGATGTCAAGGGGATGAGAGAAGTGGAAATGAGTGGATTTCCACTTCTTATGAATAAACCAGTGCCATCCCTGGTGTCCATTTCTAGAGAGGCAGCCATTTTAAATCCATTGCATGCAGGAGGGGTTTTTTAATGGCTGGTGTTGTATTTCCAGTGTGGTATAGTGGTTTCAGCATAGGGCTAGGACTCTGGAGATCAGGGTTCGATTCCCTGCTTGGCTGTGGGAACCTTTTGGATTACCTTGGAGAGTCACATCCAATCTAAAACCATGATAGGTCCATTTTAGGATTGCCATAAGTTGGAAATGTATTGCCATACGTTGAAGACCAACAACAGCAACAACAACATACTGGTTTTGACTCAAGGAGACCAAGGTTTGACCAGAATTCTGGGAGACCAGCACTGGAAACCCAATGAGTGATATCCTCTCAGCCTCAGAGGAAGGAAATGGCAAACTGCTTCTAACTAAAATCTGGAGAGGCAGTGTGGTGTAGTGGTTGTAGTTTTGGAGACAGAACATCAGAGGACCAGGGCTCGAATCCCTGCTCAGTCGCAGAAAGCCACTGGATACCTTTGGGCAAGTCACTCTATCTCAGCCTTAGAGGAAGGCAATGGTGAACCTCCTCTCAAGAATGTCTCACAGAGAGACATTCACTATAGGGTCACCATACGTTGGAAGTGACTTGAAGGCAGACAACATGCAAAAATATTGTCTTCTTCCCCTGCCTCTTCTTAAATGGTTGTAATTCAGTGCTTGGTTTTAATATAATAATTTGTTTTAATTGTTCTTCAGTGGTAGATCTCTTTGGTTTTCTGCTAAATTTTTGCTTTATTGTAAGCTGCCTCAGCTCCTAATGGGGCAAATGTTAAGCGATAAATAAAATAAGATATTAGCAGGTTAATTAAGCCCCAGGCAGGAGCAGACAACCACAGTGAGCCCAGGGGACAATTTTCTGGTTCTGAGACATTCTGGGACCCACATGGATTGCCAAAAAATGCCCTCCAAAACAGCAAGAACTAAAAACGATTTGCCAGAAGTCAATATCTGTTGGTGGTAATGATGGTAATGATTAGTATACAGTCGGACCTCCATATCTACAAATTTTTTTATCTGCGCATTCAAGCATCCATGGATTGAAAATATTCCCAGAAATATAAATTCTAAAAAGCAAACCCTGATTTTGCCATTTTATATAAGGGATGCCATTTTACTACACCATTGTATTTGATGGGACTCAAGCATCCATGGATTTTGGTATCCAAAGAAGGGTCCTGGAACCAAACCCCAACATATACCAAGGGCCCACTGTATTTATTTATATCCTATCATTTCCCCATTTCGGAACTCAAGGTGACTTACGGCAACTAAAACAAACAGCTAAAATGCCTGTGTCATGGCTCAATGTTATGGAATTCTGGAATCTGTAGTTTTGTGGGATATTTTGTGTTTTTTGTCAGACCTCTGGTGCCACAACAAACTACAAATCCCAGGATGGAACCATGGCACTTAAACCGGTGTTAAAGTGCATTATAAATGTATGACAGCAGCCCCTGTTTGGGTAGAATTAGCTGCTTAAGGGCTCAGTTCTACCATTTGCAGGATGCTGGACCCCATAAGCAAAACCATAGGGATGCTTTCCTCTGCTGTAGACCACCTGCTGCATCACTTTATCATCCTGAAGCTTATATTAATACAGTGATGTGCATCAGTTTTCAGTACCAAACTAAGTCTTGGGAAGGCCTCAAGACTCAACACTATTTTTAAAGAAATGGGGGTTCTATCCATGGTAAGAGAGACTTAACTAGCTAGATTCAACCCCCAAATCTATTACTGGTGATAGGAACATCCGAATTGGAACAAGCTTTGGAAAGTTGCCTTTTCCTGGACTAGAGCTCCCAGAATCACAGAACTACTATGACCATGCTGGCTGGTGAATTCTTATAGTCCAGAAAAGATAACTTTTCCAAGCTCTGAAAGTATGTGTATCTTCTAGGTGGGCTTGAATTTTGAGCCCAATGTTTTCTTTAGAAGGGGTGATCTTATGTTGGTGACTGCAAGTCACAAAGAAGCAGTATAACTGAAAATTGGAAGCTAAAGGTATCAGTGGCTTCTTCTCGTGATGACTATGGGGTGGTTCCCACTGGTTGATACACCGGGATTCAAATCGAATCCAAGGTGAGGCGTTCCTATTGGAAACCGAATTAACTTTAGATCAGTTCTAGAACAACCCGCAATCGTCCCCACTAAAAATCGAATCGTAAAGCGGTTTATACATTTGATTCGTGTTTTCGTCATTTAACGCGGGTTAAAAAAATAGAAGGGTCGAACCTACATTTTTTCCTTGAATCGGGATAGGAACCGGAGCATTTAAATAGGAACGACAGCCTTTGAAATCGGGTTAGCTGGATGGGAGGAGCGGAGCGCGATGGGCTGGGTTGGGGAGGAGTCGCCCTTTTTGTCCTCATCCGTCATGGCTGTCGCCATTTTTGCTTCCCTCACCCCTTTGTCCGCTGTAGTCTTTCAATAAGAGATAAGGATTTATTTTTTATTTTTTATTTTAATGGTTTACAGGCGCTTAATCTCTTCAGCGCTTTACGCGCCTGAAGTCCCGGCTGCTCAAGCGCCTGCATCTGCAAAGGACTACAAGGCTTCTCCCGGTGGATTGCAACCTCCCCTCTGTGTGGGGAGAGCCCATTTCTAATGGAGGAGAGGCAGGAAGGGAAGCCTCCTCTCGAAGAGGCATTTCCTGCCCGCTTGGGCTCTGATCTCGCCCAGGCAGGGAAGGGAAGGCTCCTCGCGAGGAGGCATCTGATCTCGCCCAGGCAGGGAAGGGCTCTGATCAGGGGGGGGGGGGGGGAATGGAGCCTTTCCATCTCTCTTTCTCAAACGGAATCTGCCTTCTCCTCCAACCCTGGAAAGAGAATCTTTGGGAAGAGTGCTCCCTCCCTGCTTTTCCAGCAGCCTCCTTCATTGATCTCTGGGCTCTCTGAAGGGATTCTCCCTGGCTGTCTTGGGAGACATGAAGAGGGGATGCTGTCCTGCAAAACCCATCCCCATAGTTTCTCTGGAAACAGCTTGGGCTCCCCAAATTTGCTTTGCCAGAAGCCTCCCCCAGCCTGGGGTCTTTCTTCCAAGGCAGCAAAAGTGCTTTGGGCAGTTTTCTCTCCCTCAACCATCCTTCCCCACGAATAATTGCAGGACTCATAGGCACTTTAAGCGCCTCCTCATTGGTTCTTTTATAACAAACCGCGAAATTTAAAAGTGACGTTATGATGACGTTGCTTTGATTGACAGCCCCAAAATGGTGAGTGGGAACGAAATAAGGCTAAAACCGATTTATATATACATCGTTTTATTTGAATAGGAACGAAAGCGGATCACTTAAAGCGAATCAATTGGTAAATGAGAACGAAGGAAAAAAGCGATTGGGAACGCGGGATAAGACCAGGGTTATTTTGAATCGATTTAACTGATACTGGTGTATTTTAAAGCGTTGTAAATCGCAAGTGGGAACCACCCCACTGTTTATTTTTAAAGCAGGGGACGGGGTCCTGCAACCTTCCAGATGTTGGGAAACTGCAGCTTTTAGCAACACTAGGTAACATTTCCAGTGGAAGGAAAGAATACTAGGAGTTGCAACAACATCTGGAAGGCTAGAATCATAGAATCATAGAATCATAGAGTTGGAAGAGACCACAAGGGCCATCCAGTCCAACCCCCTGCCATGCAGGAAATCCAAATCAAACCATCCCCGACAGATGGCCTTCCAGACTCTGTTTAAAGACCAACAAGGAAGGAGACTCCACTACACTCCAAGGGAGTTTGTTCCACTGTCAAACAGCCCTTACTCTCAGAAAGTTCCTCCTAATGTTCAGGTGGAATTTCTTTTGCTGTAGCTTGCATCCATTGTTCCATGTTCTAGTCTCTGGAGCAGCAGAAAACAAGCTTGCTCCCTCCTCAATATGACATCCCTTCAAATATTTAAACAGTGCTATCATATCACCTCTTAACCTTCCCTTCTCCAATAAATACAATAGCCTAGTAAAATGGTGCTCTTATAAAAAATAGCAAAATCAAGGTTTTCTTTTTAGAATTTAAATATGTTTTTAATATTTTCAAGCTGTGGATGGTTGAATACATGGATAAGGAATCTGTAGATTCAGTGGGCCAGCTGTACGTTATATGATTGTCTCTGCTTCCAGACTCAGAAGGGTATGTTGTTGTTGTTGTTGTTATTGTTGTTGTTATGATGGTTGTGTGATGTCAAGTTGGTTTCTACTTTCAGCAACCCTATGAATGAGGGGCTTTCAAGGGATCTTAACAGCCCTGCTCACTTCTTGCAGACTCAAGATTGGTGGAGAATATGGTCTTCTTCTCTTCCTACTGTCTTCAGTGTTTCCCAGCTTTTTTGTCTTCTCTGATGAGTCATGTCCTTTCAGGATACGTCCAAAGTGCAATAGCCTCAGTTGAATAATTTTGGCATCTAGGGAAGGTGCAGGCTTCATTTGCTCCTGGATCCATTTATGCATTTGTAGTATTCCAGGGTGTCCTCAGCATTCTTCTCCAGCATCACATTTCAAATGAGTTGATTTTATTCCTATCAGCTTTCTACACTGTCCAGCTTTCATAACCGTACATAGAAATGGGAAATACTATGACATGGACAATACAGTTTCCCCTCCAACTGGAGGGCCGGGCCAACTGTACTGTGATTTTGTCCTCTGTCACATCCCCCCCCCCTTTTTTTTTTTGAGCCTGGTTTTGGCCAGAATATGGATTTTCTGCTTGAGAGCAGTGGGGTTTCCTCCCATTTCATGGCAGTTGGGGGTTTTCCATGCTGCTGAATTAGTGTTGTTTATTATTCACAGGCGTCTTGCTATTACACAGGTCTCTGCAGAGCCCCAGGGTCTGGCTGCAACACTAAAGCTTTCAGCTGCCAGAATGTCAGTGCTGGAAATCTCAGATGTGCAGAAAGGATTTGTTCATTTGGAATATGATCACAAGGAATTCAAAACTTGCTAGGACAAAGCATATTTCTTTATTTCCCGTCATCATTCTTGAAGAATAAGGGAGACTCAGAAGTGGGTTGAAAACGAAAAGGAAATGGATTTCCTTCTCAAGAAGTTAAATACAGTTTGACATTTGGGCTAGATTTTTTTTTTTTTTTGTCTCTTACAAACAAATGTGCAATTTCCCTTACGGAAGCAGTTGGGCATTTTTGCCTGTTGAGGAATAGCTCCATTCCTTTCCAGGTTGTGAAAGGAGAGTTACTCATGCAGTGTCATTGTGCATAGTGATGTGCGTGCATTTGGCATGCACACTGAATTATGTGTTCAGTTGTGCAGTATTGCTGTTCAACACAAAGCTGGCTTAGCACAATCAATTTGTGATTCCTGCTATGGAGATTACTATTATTATTAACTTTGCTTCTTGTTAACTGCCCTCAAGTCTTGGCACCCCCTGCCTCATGGCAACTCTGTGAATGAGACATCTTCAAGCCCCCCTGTCCTTCTCTGCTCTGCTCTGTGTGCACATGCATGCAAATAATTATTTTTTATATTAGCAAAATGCTAGAGCTAGCATGGTGTAGTGGTTTGAGCTTTAGATTACATCTCTGGAGACCAGGGTTCGAATCCCTGCTCAGACATGGAAGCCCACTGGGTGACCTTGGACAAGTCACATACTCATCCTCAGAGGAATGCAAGAGGCAAACCTCCTCTGAGCAAACAAGAGGCAAATCTCCTCTGAACAAATTTTGCCAAGAAAACCCCATAATAGAGTTACCTTAGGGTCCCCGTAAGTCAGAAACAACTTGAAAGCACACAGCAACAATGCAAATGCATGCATAAGGATGAGAATGAATTGGGAGAGCCACAAATGGCAATTCTTCCCATTCCCAGCCTCCCACACATTGGTGGGAGTTGGTCTCTCATCTCCATCCCAAGGCCCCTGACTTTTAAAAAAGGAACAGTCTTGATACTGATAGACATTCCATTAGATTCAACTAAAATCGTATTATGCAAATGTTTGAAAAACAGTTGAATAAACTATTCTATTAAGTAGCACCTAGTTAAAGCGATATAAGGCACATTTAAAGCATAATTTTAAAAGATAAAAGTGCAACATGCCACACTGAAAACAGCCTCCTGCTCCATGATTTAAGCACCAAAGTCCTGCCTAAATAAAAAGGGTTTTGTCGGTCAGTGGAAACGATGCACTAAAGACCAGCCAACAGCCCTTTCAGATAGTTTGGACACAAGCCATTAAAAGCTTCAGGGTCATAACCAGCACTTTCAATTCTTTCTAGAAACAACCATGAGCCAAAATTAATGCTAGAAATGAGGTTACACCTAAACGTTAGGAAAAATTTCCTGATGGTAAAAGCTTTTTTGACAGTGAAATGGATTGCCTGAAAAGGTTGTGGCTTCTCCTTCAGTGGAGATCTTTAAACAGAGGTCGTTTTGGTGGCGGTGGTATTTGTTTATTTGCCTTTCTCCCCAAATTGGGACTGAAGGCAATTTACAGTTTAAAAGAACAAAATCATACAAAAGAGTGAACATTGAAACAGGATTAAACTAGCCACAATATTAAAACACTCCAGAGATAAAAGCAAAGAGTAGGTTGTTGTGAAAATCATGTTGTGAAAGCAAGCTTTGAAAGTAAAATTCTGCTCTGTCCCGCATGGACTGAAACCCTTGTTTGCTTTTCTTTCTTTTTCCTAAAGGTCCACTTTGACCAGTTTAAAGATGCACTCATCCTCATCTTGTCCAGTACGCTAACAAATGAAGAGTCCTTCCAGGAACCGGGTAAGCTGATGTTTTTGGATACTGATAATGGCAGGGAAACTGGTTTGTGCTGAGAGCTACTTTTAAGAATGTCCTGGGACATTGTGGTTGTTTCTGCTTTGTTTTTCTGCATCAAAAAAATCAAAATGGCAACTGGTGACTTCATTGAAGAAGGCAGGGGTAGCAATTGTGGAGCCCTCCAGATGTTGTTGGAGAACCAGCATGTTGGATTCTGTGATTCTGTAGACCAAGGTTGGAATCCCTACCCCATGAGTAGGTTCACTTTAGGGCAGTGGTTCCTAACCTTTTCTATGCCCCACATTCCTAGGAAATGTTTGACCAATGTTTGTACTCTTTACAAAAGTATTACCACATTTGAAGATGAAGATGTCTAATTTCTCCATGTAGTATCAGAAATTGTACCACATATAATACTACAGGCGAACAAATTGAACTTTTAAAAATAAGCTTTTAACTCAGTGCATAAAATGCAAATCTAAATTCAGTAACTAAATTCTAATTTATTCAGAAAAAAATGAACAGTGTCTTGTGACTCATCTCTCAAGGACACAACACACTCTTTGTTGCACCCCCTGAAATTTCATCTCGCATCCCAAGTTGGGAATTCCTGCCTTAGAATCCCCATAAGTCAAAAACTGCTTGAAGTCACACAATGACAACAACCAGATGTTGTTGGACTGCAAGACCCAGCAAACCTTAGCCAACATACAAAGGGTTTTTGTAGCAGCTTTGAGACTAACTGTGCAAAAGAAGTTGTAGCATAAGCTTTCATAAAGCTGTGAAGTCGAAGGCTTTCACAGCTGGCATCCATTGTTTGTATGGGTTTTTTGGGCTATGTGCCCGTATTCTAGAAGAATTTATTCCTTACATTTCATCAGCATCTGTGGCTGACATCTTCAGAGAAAAGATTCATAAAGTTGGTCTACTTCCTCAGATGCATGGAGGAAGTAGATCAAGTCTACAAACCCTTATGCTACAATTTATTTTGCTCAGTTATTCTCAAAGTCACTACAAGATCCCTTTGCATACTGGTTTTCCAAACTAACACAGCTATACCTCTGAATCTTTAGCCAACATAGCCAGTGGTGTGGAATTCTGGGGATTCCACAGTGCTTCAACATCTGGGGATCCTCATGATTGAACAGAATCTTCTTTGGTTGTAATGTAATGTACGCTGGCATAAGGTCAGTCTTGTAGACTGTTATTGATGATCGGTAGGTGGTCCGTAGGTGGGCTCAGCGTGCTTTGATTGTGTGTTACTACATGGCAGGGGGTTAGACTGGAAGTCCCTTGTGGTCTCTTCAAACTCTATGATTCCGTGGTTCTAGTAGGCTTCTCAGTGCAGCTTGTTGTACATAAAGGCTCTCGGTGTACACAGCTTCCCAACCCCTATGATGGCATTGGCTACCCAGTAGTGTGACACAGGAGGTATAGGGAACCTCTGAACCTCCAGAGGTTTACTTAAAACATTTCTAAAAAGTCTGTGCTGGCAGGAAGGAGCAGCCTGACAATGGGAGAAGAAGATGGAGAGGGAAATCATACTAAATTAAACTGAGGGCAGCTCTTTGAGCAACAAGAGGTATGGAATTAAGGTTGTAATTCTGCATACGATTGGCAGGCCAAGGGTGGTTCCCATGATGTAGATGACCTGTAATTACCACTGTATTTTACCATGGTTGTGCTGGCTAGGCTTCATGGGAGTTTCAGTTCCATGACATCTGAAGTGTAATGGATAAAGGAAAATGGCTGAAAGTTAGGAGAGAGGGGCATGTAAAATGAATTAAGGCAGCATACTGGATTGTAGCTTTACAAGGTTTAGCTTTAGCTTGGCATGATGACTGCATAGGCAAACCATTGCTTATGTCTGGCATAAGCATGGATTTGGATTGGAAGCCTTGCGTACAGATGGTATGGCTGCCATTGCTCTCTCTCCAGAGGTCACTGCAGCTGGTGACTTCACAGCTGAGCAATCAGGAAAGAAAACTGGGCAAAGGCCTTCTAAAAATCCATGTGTTTGTTTGTCTTATTAAGAACCTTAAGCTACGAGTAAACTTTAGTTCACCCCATCCGTAATTTGGTGTAATATCTGAATTATGCTGCAGTCATGTAGGGAACAGAAACTCTTCCCCTATGAATCAGGAGCATTTGCAAACACTAACACCATCTGAAGTCAAGGATGGCCAGAAGGAGCTTTTCTTCAATGGAAACTTGAATTTCTTAAGATCCTGTATCTGTTGACAATCTCCTTGAATGCAAAATTATCCAGAAGGCTTGTTTTCTAAGGACAACAGCTGGAATTCCCTGTCACAGTCTATGTTACATAACTTCATGTATATTTAGCTACGTAGCAAAAGTGCTAAGAAACCCTGTTAGTGGATTGTAAAGATGTGTAGCAACGCAGGACGCTGGCACAAGTGTCCTAATGTGCACCCGGCTCTATTGATGCACATCATCACTCCCTGACTGGTACCCTGCTGCACAGGAGAAACCCCTTTCTTTAAAAACTGTCCGTTCTCAAATTCTCAGACTCCCCCCAACTACACATAAAATAATGAACAAGAATTTCATCATTAATTCTATTTCATTTAATTCCATCATTATTAATTCCACCAAGATTCCATGAGGGGCTGGATGGCACTCGATATGGGCTTGGGATTTTAGTGCAGGATAGAAACCTACAATTCTCAAAAGCCTGTTGAAATTTAAGAAAGGTCTTTTGTCTGCCAATGGAAGCCCTGGAGAGTTGGGGCCATTCTGGCCTCCCTTGAAAGGGAGTTCAAGAGCCATTGGGCAGAGTTTCCAAACCTTCCTTGGCCACAGGAATAATTAAGCCTGTAATTTTTTTTTTTTTTTTGCAAGAAACTGTGTTCCTTTCTTCAAATATGTAGTTGGCCCTCCACATTTGCGGCTTTGACCTTTGCAGGTTTGATTGTTTGTGGTTTTGATTAATATGTTCTTTCTAGAAATCTCATGCTGGAGAACCTAGAGATTCCTAGAAAAAATATTTCTCTAGGCATTTGTATGTCCTGCAGCATGATTCTGTGATCAACCTTCTGACAGGACTTGTAGATTGCTGGAGTTGTGCTCTCTTAGGTAAAAAGAATAGTGGGGTTTTTATGTTTGGTTTTTCCACATTCACAGGAGTCCTTCACCCCTAACCCCAGCGAATGTGGGGGGACTACTATATAGCATGAATCATAGAATCATAGAGTTGGAAGAGACTCAAGGGGTCATCCAATCCAACCCCCTTCTGCCATCCAAGAAGACAAAATCAAAGCACCCCCAACAGATGTCCATCCAGACTCTGTTTAAAAACTTAAAAATGAGAAAGCTGTTCCATAGAGAGCAAGAGTGGTAGGGGTGATAGAGATACCCACCGATTTTGGGAATTAAGTAGGGTGAGCCCCATTTAACCTTTAAAGGAGGAGACTGCCTGGAGGAAATCCTTGGGATCCTCAGGCAGGGCTAGGAAATAATTCTGCCCAAAATCTTGGTGAACTATTGCTGCCAGTCAGAATTGGCAGTAGTGGGCTAGGTGTACCCATGGTCTCACTTGGCATAAGGCATCTTTTGTGCTCCCTCATTTGAAATGTGGCACTGACTTGAAGGCACCAGATCCTGTCTGATCTAAAAGCTAAGCAGGGTCAGGCCTGGTTAGTACTTGGATTGGAGACTGCTACCAAAGACCAGGTGCTATAGGTTATACAGTATTTCAAAACAAGAACTGGAAAAATACCTCTGAGTAAGAAGACTATGAATGGAAAGGGCATCCATGAAAGAGCTAGAACTGAGCATGAAAGTTAGAATTGTACAAGACATGGTATTCCACATCACTATGTATGGGTATGAAAACTGGACTGTGAAGAAAGCGGATAAAAAGAAAATCATCTCATTTGAGATGTAATGCTGAAAAAGAGGGCTGAGGATATCATGGATGGCCAAAAAGACAAACAAATAGGTCCTTGAACAGATCAAGTGATGAACTCTCCCTGGAAGCCAAGATGATCAAATTGAAGCTGTCACACTTTGGCCACATCGTGAGAAGGAATGACTCAATGGAAAAAACAATTGCTCTAGGAATGGTAGATGGAAGTAGAAAAAAGAGGAAGACTACATGTCAGATGGAGAGACTCAGTCAGGGAGGCCATGGTCATGAGTCTACAAAACCTAAGCAGAGCAGTGGAAGACAGGAAGTCATGGGAGATCTCTCATCCACAGAGTCACCATGAGTTGAGTTTGACTCATCGACAGTTAACAATTTCTTGCTTGAGAAAACCCTGTGAAATCAATGGGGGTTGCTGTAAGTCGATAGGTGACTTGAAGGCACACACACACACACACACACACACACGCACGCACGCACGCACAAAAAAACTGGAGGAGAGTTCTACGGATATCATAGATAACCAGTAAGACAAAGAAATGAGTCATAGAGCAAATCAAGCCTAAACTGTCCTTAAAAGCCAAGATGACTAAACTAAGACTGTTGCGCTTTGGATGTACCACAAGAAGACTTGACCAACTAAAAAAGACAATAATGCTTGGCAAGGTAGAAGGCAGCAGGAAAAGAGGAAGACTATGTTCCAGATGGATGGACTCAATGAAGCTATGGCTGCCCTGAGTCTGCAAGACCTGAGCAGGGCTGTTGGTGATAGTGTGACTTGGAGGTCTCTTGCTCCTTGGGTCACCATAAGTCAAAGTTGAGCAATCTGACAAGAGAAGAACGTGTTGAGAAGAATGTTATAGAAAATCAGTCTGAGGAAGCTTTTTTGAGTAAAATGTATGAAATGAAGGCTGTAATTCTGGGGTGGGCCAGTGTGGGATAGTGGTTTGACTGTTGGACTAAGACTTTGGAGACCAGGGTTAGATTCCCAACTCGGCCATGAAACCCAGTAGGTAACCTTGGGCAAGTCACATGCTCTCAGCCTCAGGGAAAGGCAATGGTAGACCTCCTCTGAACAGCTCTTGCCAAGGAAACCCCGTGATAGGTCAACCTTAGGGTCGCCATAAGTCAGAAATGATTGAAGGCATGCTACAATAACAACAGTGTGACTCCAGATATTTCTGAACTGCAGCTTCCACCATTCTTCACTATGGGCTATGCTGTCTAGGGATGATGGGAGCTGCAATTCAGCCACATTTGGGAATCACACTTTCCCCACCCTTGCTATACATGTTTACCTGTGTCTCCAATTAAAGCTGATAGCATTTATTTTTGAATAGTCATGTATAGGATGGTGCTGTAAAGGCAGGGAAATAGTTGCCTTTCTGTGGGAACTGAATGAAACATGACTATTTCAACCTCTTGGGAGTATTTATGAACAAATGCTAGGTTTTAAAAATCTAGCATAAATTTTTAAAAATAGGGATTGAGTAACCGCATGCTTGGATGAACAATTGCTTACATGCTTACAGGTTTATTAACCTTGACATGCTGTGGTCTTGCCTCTGCCCAGTCTCCAGGGCTGCAGGTACATGTCTATACTTGCAAAGAAAATATTTTTTCCCTAAGTGACAAGGTTAGTTACACAAAACAAAACAAGTGCTTCACCACCTTATAATAAAGGTGACTCTGGAGACCAGAGCCAAGGAGGGAACAGGATAGAGAAGTCCAAGCATATAGTTTACATTCTCTGTGTGTGGATAGAGCCATTCCTATCACTGGCATTGGCCAGGTGGACTTTTCAGTTTGGAACATAGCTATTGCTGGGCTATTTGGGAATGGAGAAAGCTTGGCCACAACTATCTGTCCTGTGTTGTGCTGACCTCCAGTTTAAACTTAAGTTCAGAAAAGGCAGGATGATGATGATGATGATGATGATGATGATGATGATGATGATGATGATGATGATGATGATGATG
>NC_056522.1:378386291-378389921 GCF_019175285.1 Sceloporus undulatus
TGTGCGTGTTGTATGCCTTCAAGTCATTTCCAGCTTATGGTGACCCTAAGGCCATGAGCCTATCATGGGGTTTCTTGGCAAGATTTGTTCAGAAGAGTTTGCCATAGTCTTGCCCTAAGGCTGAGAGAGTGTGACTTGTCCAAAGTCACCCAGTGGGTGTCATGGCTAAGGTTGTAATCGAACCCTGGTCTCCAGAGTGGTGTTGTTGCTGCTGTTGCTGTTGTTGCATGCCTTCATATTGTTTCCAACTTATGGCAACCCTAAGGCGAACCTATCGTTTTCTTTAAAATATATTTCAAACTGTTTTTAACTATCCATTTTTAATAGAACTTATGTTCAACTGTGTTTTTTTTTAATCTTCGTAATAGTATATTTCAGCTAAACATTTATTTCAAGTTTTGTAAGCTGCCTCATGTCCTTTGGCAGGGAAGGAGGCAGGATACAAACGGATTAATTAACAGATACATTAAAAGAGGAGATAGAACTTTGATCTGATCCAGTTGATCAGTATGATCCTTTTCTGTGTGTCTAAAACAGGGAATGGGCTGAGATGCTTTCCACCCTCAGAAATGTCACTTGAGGCATGTTTTCTGTCCGGATAAAAACCTTTTTATTGTCCCAAGCCTTTAAAAATGCAGTTGACCCTGGTTTGACTTATCCTGATTCAGTAGATTCATTTTTATTGTCATGTTGCTTTTATTTGTTGTATGGTTTCATTACTTAATCATCGGATCTATGGCTTCATTTGCACAGTTAGTGTTTGTGTGCAACTGCTTGTTGCCTGGGGAGCAGTGATAATAAAGGCTGGCATCTGATCTTTAAAAAAAATATTAAGTAAGTAAATGAGAGAATGGGGAAATGTAAAACTGGCTTCAGGTTCTGCAGAGGCAGGTACTAAAATCACTTCATTACAACTGAGAAAGTAGACCCAAGGTCCAAAACACACTGCAGAAATAAACCAGTTTGAGACTGCTTTAACTACCTTGGTTCAGTGCTATGGAATTCTTGGGTTTGTAGTTTTGTGAGACATTTAGCCTACTCTGTCAGAGAGCTCTGGTGCCATAACAAACTACATTTCCCAAGATTCCCTAACACTGATCCAAGGCAGTGAAAGCGGTCTCAAACTAGATTATTTCTGCAGTGTGTTTTGAACCCAAGTCTACAAAGGCGTGTGTTACAATTTCATTTGCACAGTTAGTCTCAAAGGTGCTACAAGAGTCTAAAACTTTGAGAAGAAATTCACCTTTCTAATAGAGAATTTCAAGTACTTCACCAAAATACAAATCCCAGAGTAGCTGACCATTAAAGTTGTATCAAACTGCTGTAACCGTGTTACATAAACTATTTCTGAGGAATGTTGTTCTCCTACCACAATTGTGACCTTAAGTGTTGTCATGCAGTTGTGATTCTAGCAGAAAGCCACACCTAGGATTTCTGCATTCCATGTGGGTACATCAAAGGTTTTTCAGCTGCAAATTTTTGTGAGCCACTCAAAGGGATGATATTGGCTTGGATTTCAAAAAACAAGATCTGTCAGTCTAATTCCCTTCCAGTGCATTGGGAGAATTTGGGCATATGTACTAATGGTCTGTGTGACTCAGACTCTAGTGAATTACAGCCAGTTTCTTGTTGGCAAGCCTTTTCGTTGCCCAGCCGCAACACCTGTTGCATTATTTTGTGAGATGAAGAGGTTTGGCCTTTACAGTGGTTCTCAAAGTTTGGTTCTCCAAGTATTTGAGACTTCAGCTCCCAGAGGCCCTAGTCAGCTTGGCCAACATCTAGAGGCAGTGTACGAAATGCGGACCACACTAAGTGACACCACTGTACCCCAAATATCTGTCAAATTAGGAAGCTGGGCCAAAGCTAACAAAATGAATTTCAACACAGAGAAATGTAAGGTACTGCACTTAGGGCGGAAAAATGAAATGCCTAGACATAGGATGGGGAACACCTGGCTGAACGAAACTACATGTGAAAGGGATCAAGGAGTCCTAGTAGACCACAAATTGAACATGAGTCAACAGTGAGATGCAGCAGCTAAAAAGGCCAATGCAATTTTAGGCTGCATCAATAGAAGTTTAGTGTCTAGATCAAAGGGAGTAATAGTGCAACTCTATTCTGCTTTGGTCAGGCCTCACCTGGAATCCTGTTTCCAGTTACTCAGTTACCCCCAAGGTTACTTGGGGGGTTTCATGGCCAAGTGGGGATTCAAACTCTGGTCTCCAGAGTCATAGCACTCAGACCACTAGTCCCAGGGCAGAAATCTAGCTTTTGTAATGTGCTGCAGTTTCCCAACTCTGTGCTAGAGGAATTATTTTGTGGAATCTCCAGTGAAAGAAATGGAAGCTTTGCAAGAACATTAGCGTGACCCACATCTGTTCCTGCTTCCCTTTCGAAGTCTTACGCATGTGGGTTTTATCTTCTTGTGATACAGTCCTCCCTACCTGAAATACAAGTCAGTTGCTTTTGTGTTATTCAAGCTTCTTGCCTACAGAGACACAGCATCCTTTTTAATTAGAACTGTGATAGATAGATAGATTATATAATGCTTTTAAAAGATTATGTAGTCATTAAGTGACTAATGGATTAATGTTTTTTTTTTTAAAAAAAACCCACATTAGTAGAATTATATTGCATATTACAGCAGAATTTCCTGTGTGCAAATGCATTTGATTTTTAGGGGAATTGATGTAACTGTACTGCCTATACAGCCATTATCTAAAATCATCATAGAGAGCTTGTCCTTGAATGCTCAAATTAGGAAAGGTTCACAGTTGACTGGCAAAGCACCTCATCTGCATGCAGAGGTTCCCACAAGGTTCAATCCATCATTAACTATCTGAAAGGATGCCCTGTAGAAGATGGAGGCAGCTTGTTTTCTGCTGCTCTATAAAATAGAACATGAACTAGTGGATTCCAATTACAAGAGAAGTGATTACACTGAATGTAAACTCACTGTGTGATTAAACTGAGTTATATGGGGGAGGGAGACAGTATTCTGGAGGGCAGGAGTTCATCAAGGGCTGGAGGTAATAGGTTATAAAGATAAAAAAGCAAATAGTGCAAGGACCCAACAGTGGGAGGGAAAAAACTGTACATAGGCAGCAAGGGGGGGATGTCCCATATTTTAGATCTTAGATGTCTCTACACTAATGCACAGAGCACGGGAAATAAACAAGGTGAACTTGAACTCCTAGCACAGCAAACAAATATGATATAACCAAAAGGAATGACTTGATTAATGGGGTGCAAGTGGTGGGAACCTTAGGTGGGAGTGATCATGTTCTCCTGGAGTTTGTTTCACAGTGGAAAGGAGAAGCCAGACATAGTCAGACACACATTCTAGACTTTAGGAGAACTGATTTCACTAAATTGAGGGGAATACTGGGGGTGATCCCATGGTCAGGAATACTAAAAGAGAAGGGAGTTCAAGACAGGTGGGAGTTTCTCAAAAGGGAGATACTGAAGGCACAATTTGAAACTGTTCCAATGAGGAAGAAAAATGGGAGATGTCTCAAGAAACCAGGATGGATGACTTAAGAACTTTCAACTGAGCTAAGTTTTAAATGGAATATCTATAAGAAATGAGAAAAAGGGAGAAATCATCAAAAGAGGAATTCAAACAAATAG
>NC_056522.1:378390321-378428374 GCF_019175285.1 Sceloporus undulatus
CCTGGGAGCTGGCCGAGGCTTCCTCCCAGGCCGGGAAGGAGGAGGGGACAAGGTTTAAAAATGTAGGACCTTTTTTTTTTTAATTTCCTGTCTAGGAAATAAAAAAAAAAGGGTCCTACATTTTCAAACCTTGTCCTACATTTGTCCCGGTTAGGAGGTCCTCCATTATGGCAACCCTAGATGCGGGCAGCTGAAAAAGCCAACCCAAACCATTGTAAAACCTTTAAAACTAGACATGTAAGTACCTTGTTGTTGTTTTAAGCTGAATTGCCAGAAATGCTATTTGCTTTGAAAAGAAGGTGCTGTGTTTTCTAGGTAAAGTTATGATTTTTTCTGCTGCCACGCAGCTAAACTTAAGGGATGCTGCAGTTAGTTCTGTGGCGGGGGATATAAAAACAAACAGGAAGGGGTGCCATTCCCTTTTTGTCTCATTGCCTGGTGCAGTGCCTTTTTTAATGAATTTTTAAAAAATAAGATGAAGAAAATCGGCACGTGAAGCTTATCTCTGAGCTGCAAAGTGTAAATATTTCACAACCAGACTTCTCCCTAGCTTGGAAATCAAGAGCATCGCTTTCTACTTCTTTCCCTTCCTCCCTCGGTTGGAGTGTATGTGTGTGGAATGTCAATATGTGTATGGAGGAGGCTTGTCCTTGTGGGAAAGTCTTGCGTCTGATGCCAACGGATAACAAAGCATAGCCTCTAGGCATGGCTGGTAGGTTCCAAGGGTGAGTTGTCAGACTGGTGTGGGAGACGCAAGCAATGCACACAGCTTCCTAGTCTGATTCCCTGCACTTGAATTGAGCCGGCTCTTTGTGTTTGCCTTTCTCTCAGTCTCCAGCTTTTGGATTCTGCAACAGTCTGCAGGCCACTGCCCTTTGACTGACCCTTGTAGTTACTCTGACTTGAGCAAGAAAATTTAAGGTACTGCATCCAGATGAATTGGGCTTACAAAAGCTCATGTAAAAATAAAAAACCAGTTCGTTTTAAAGGTGCAGCCACATTTCTGGATTTTCCCTCTTCCTCCCTCCTTTTTATATGTAGCAAGTTGTGAGCCAGTACAGCGTAGTATGTGAGCGTTGGACTACAATTCTGCAGAGCAGGGTTCCCACATTGGCCATGAAATCCACTGGAGAAGGCAATGGCAAACCTCCTCTGAGGAAATTGTGCAAGAAAAACCCACGATAAGTTTGCCTTAGGGTCACCGTAGGTCAGAAATGGCTTGAAGGCTCAGAACAACAACCAAGGTGTGCTACAATGTGAAGGGGAATCATTGGCTCAAACGCTCTCTCCCAGAATCCCAGCCTTGTGGGAAAATACCAAAAAAGAGATTCCATCTTTGAAGTTTGTTACATTAAGAATTGTTCAACAGTGGACTAGATTGGCTAATAAGGTGATGGTGTTGTGGAGAACAATACTTTCCTGTCTCTTGAATCTCTCTGTCTGTCCCGGCATCATTTTCTCAATCTTACTTGAGAATGCTTAATATAAAAGCCTCCGTTTAGGCGTTGTTTGTAAGGCTTGGTTGATCCTTGTTCTGTGTCCCCACCTCTGCCCTACCCTTCGTTTGGAGACAGATGTGAGAAAAGAGAGAGATGGAAACTTGCTTGTTTGGTTCTGCATTATCTACACTTCACAGACTGACAAGTTTTGGTGCAGTTTTTCCAGCTTTATCTGAATCATCTTCACTGGTGCTTTTGAAGAACTGGATTGATATCCACAAAAGCTTGTGCTAAAATAACCTAGTTAGTCCCAAAGGTGCTGCTAGATTCTCCCTCCTCCCATTTTTTAAAGCTTAAAGAAACTAACAAGTCTATATCTCTTTGAAAACTGGAGACACCTGTGACCCAAACTTCTAAATACAAAATATCCTTTCTCTTCACTGAGATGTGTCTCTGTGAGAGCAGCTCATGCTGCTGCCAAATGTAGCAGAACTAGTTGCTGTTGTTAGCTGCCCTCACCTCATGGCAACTCTGTGTATCTCCAAACCCCCTTTCCTCCACTGCTTAGGTTTTGTAGATTCAGGTCTGTGACCTCCCTAGTTGAGTCCATCCATCTGCCATGTGGTCGTCTTCTCTTTCTGCTCCCATCTACCTTTCCTACCATTAATGTTTTTTTCTAATGAGTCATGTCTTCTCATGATGTGGCCAAAGTATGACAGTCTCAGTTTAATTATCCAGGGAGAATTCAGGCTTGATCTGCTCAAGTGCCCATTCCTTCGTCTTTTTGGCCATCCTTCAAGCCATGGGGAATACAATACTGTAGCTTGGACGAGTTTAACTTTAGTGCTCAGTTGTATATCTTTACTCTTTAGGATTTTATCTAGCTCTTTCATCCCTGCCCTTCCCACTCCTAGTCTTCTAAAGCCCCCTTTAGAAGAATCCCACTTTGAGGAAAAGGTGGGATATAAATCCAACCAATGAATATATAAAATAGAGCAATGTCTCTTTAGGAGGGGCCTGGAATCATAGACTCATAGAATCATAGAGTTGGAAGAGACCACAAGGGCCATCCAGTCCAACCCCCTGCCTCCTCTTTCTAGTATTGTCCCTTGTGTTAGAGTGCGCAGTAATAAAAAAGAAGAACAAAGAGAGTTTACAAGAAGGAAAGAATTCTTGCATTTGCTGGCATAACGTTCTGTATTCATTGATGAAAATTTGGATTAGATCGAGCAAGCAGGACTTTTGTCACAGATAGCTGGGCTTGTCAGGTCAAGACTGTGCCAGAGCCTGGGACTTCAACACCAAATCCTGAGACTTGGGGATAGATCCTTTTGGTACCATATACACCCTTAAATTTAAAACACACACACACACACACACACACACAGAGTCTAATAAATATTGGGAGAAGGAGACTGCCCTACAGGTGGATTGATTTAATAAAGAAAACCATGGTTGCTCTGAGTTTGCAAGACATGAGCTGTTGATGACTGGTCCTCTTGGAGGTCTCTCATTCACAGGATTACCAGAAGTCAACTTGAGGCCAAACATCAGCAAAGAAATGAGGATGGAATTCAGAGACATAGCAGTATTAGTCTGGAATATCAGTATGCAAAAGGATCTTGGAGACTAATTGTCCAAAAGAAGTTGTAGCATAAGCTTTCTAGACTTGGTCTACTTCCTTGGTCTCCGTGCATCTGAGGAAGCAAACCAGGTCTACAAAGCTCATACTACAATTTCTTTTGCACAGTTAGTCTCAAAGGTGCTTCAAGATCCCTTTGCAACAAATGAGGAATTTTCTCTCTCTTTCTCTCTCTCTGCAAGACATTGCACTTGCCCTATGACCTTTCTGTCTTACCCTGAGGCCTGGTCCTAACTTCAAGGCTGATTAGAGTTTTGCATTGGGCAGGATATTTTTTTTTATAGTGTTCGCTGACGGAACCTGGATTAGATCTAGCAAAGTATTTCCACATTGACAGTCCATTGCCCCCAATATTTCCCAGCTTGAGACACAGACACATATAGAACATGTCTCCGCACTGGAGAAATCCAAATGCATACTGCAGGAACAAACCCTGCCCCCTCCATCTCATTTCTGCCCAAGAACAAGGCAAGGCAAAGAGAGGGAATCCATGCCAGTGAGGGAGGGTGGGCAGGTTGCTGTAGGCTAGCAGTTGCCAAGAGCAGCCCATCCTTAATGGTGGTGATAAGGTTTGCTTTTGTTCTTGTGGGTCTTATTTAATCAACCCTGTCTCGTTTCTGATTTTCCCTATCTGTGCGCCTCATCGCATGGCTTTCATGTCCAGGCTCCCAGCTGCAGGAAATCTTGTTAAAATTGCCTTGTTCAAACACACGTGCCTGCTCTCTCTTGTCCCCCAGGGTTTCCAATATGCGTGGATGGAGTATAAGTGGGGAGAGGGAAGCAGGCAGGGGAAGGGGGGGTTAAGATATCAAAGGGTTCCCAGTCCTGTGTATTTTATAATTCATTGCATTGCTAAGCTGCAGAATACATTTCCACTAACAAGCTCTGAGACAGTGTTTGTATAGAAGGGGTATCCAAGATGACACTGGAGGATTTAGGTCTAGACCTCCAGTAGGTTCCTCTGTGCATCCTAATGTGTACCTGGGAGAGATTGTGTCCCTTGAATCCTTACCATTTTAAAAGAGCATCCTCATCAGAAATGTCTTAAAACCAAGTGCCAGAGCTGCCCTTTAATCAGTGCATTAACCATCAAGTCACGAACATAGCACATGGCAAAGAGGAATTTCCATTCATACAACTGTAATATTGGATTTTAATAAAAAACATTTGCTAAACCAGAGTCTTTCCCTGCCCTTTTTAACTGAGGACTTCATTCATTTGGATCCTTCAGGTAATCCCAGATAATGAACATGGCATGAAAAAAAGCCAGGAAAGTAACATTAAATACTGTGTGTTTGTCAATAAAGAGTAAATATAACTTAATTTAAATCAGAGTAACCAAATATAAATAGAAACTCGTAAGAAATGTACATTCATTTGATAAATGAGACAAATTACTGCAGATGCTGGTGCTGTGCATAAACCAAAATTAATGAAAGCAGCATACAGATGTTCCATAAATCAAAAATAGCTGTTTTGTGTTGATTTATGCTAAGTCATTTTATTTGTTGTTCACAAATTTAGGTCTCTCTTAGGCTGCACAATTACAGCATTTTGATGCTATTTCAACTGTCATGGCTACATCGGGTGTGCTTTGATTGAGATATCCTGCATGGCAGGGGGTTTGACTGAATGATCTTTGTTGTTTCTTCCAACTCTATGACTCTGTGCTTTGTGGTTTAGGAGGGGATATTTTGCATTCTCATCCAGAGAGCTCTAATGGCTCCCCAAACTACAAGTCCCAGGATTCCATGAGATGAATGCATGGCAGTTAAAGTAGTATCAAAATGTTATGAGGTATAGTGTGATTGATACTTTAGTTTCCTAGCTTTCGTTGGTTTGGGATGGAGCCAGACTGTAGAATTAATGCAGTTTGACACTGCTTTACCCATCATGACTCCATCCTATGAAATCCTGGGATTGTAGTTTGTTGTGGCACCAAAGCTCTCTGGCAGAAAAGGCTAAATATTTACAGAAATAAAACCCAGAATTCCATACCATTGAGCCATGGCAGTTAAAGCGGTTTCGAGACCTTTGACGATTTTGGTTTCCCTCCTCTGGACACCATTCAGCTTACCTTCAGAAGGATAGTGACAGCTACCCCTAAAAAGAGGGAGTTGCAGCACAGTAGCACCATTGGCAAAAAAAAGTGAGAAGGCCTGTATCATACATATATCAGTATGTCGTACTGAAGATGGAGCAAGTTTGTTATTATTACTATTTTCCAACCCTCTTACTAGAATGGCAATAATGGTTTGAATGTAAACATTTTGCCTTTGCTAGTTTGTTGGCTGTTGTTCATTGTTAGACTAGTATCTAGAGTCAGTTGCTTCTTTTTAATCACATTATGTTATAGTGCAAGAAATGCCATTCAGAAATAAATACTTCAATACTTTTTAAAGAACAACTATATTTAAGCTAGTGGCCACAATATCTGAACTGCATTTTGCTACTTAATAATAAAATAATAATAAAAAAAAATTATTTTTATCCCACTTTTCCAATGATCAAAGCGGCACACAGATTAGACAAAAGTATATCGAAGTAAAAAACAGCATTTAAAAACAATAACAATACAATAACAGGGCCAGCTGAGTGGGGGATCCATAAACATTGCAAGGTCATTAACAGAAGGGGTGAACCATAGAGTAACATCTCATGGGGGGGAAGGCTTGAGAAAAGAAGAAGGTCTTTTTCTTAAACAGATCTAAAGATGTGATGGAGTGGAGCTCGTCCGTGAGAGTGTTCCATGTTTTTGGGGCCGAGATAGAGAAGGCCCGTTGCGAGGTCCTAACATATCATACTGTTGGGACCTCCAATAAATTCTTCCCTGCCGACCTGAGTGTGCGGGGCGGATTATATGGAGAGAGGCGGTCCTCCAAGTACCCTGGGCCCAAGCCATTTAGGGCTTTGGGCTCAGGGTAATTTTCCAATTTAGTCCTATATTGGTATATCCTATACATTAATGCAAAAAAAAAGGTTTAAGCAAACCAAAGGTTAAAAGCACGGTTTGGGGTTTAAAAAACAATAACAACTGCTTCCCCCCCCCCCCCCCAAAAAAAACCCTAGATAGATTAAACATAGAGTTTTTTAATGTCAATAGAACAAACCCAGAACAAATGGCAATACAGCCCCTACTACTAATATATTTGCAGCATTAGCTTTCATGTCAGTGGGATGCTGAAGCTGCTCCAGGTTTCAGTTTGAATGCTTAAAAGGAACTGTCCAAAGTGCTGGATTATATTCCTAAACTATTATCTACACCAAATTAGGAGGAGTGACTAGAGTTGAGGATCAAAATTCAGAATGTCCTGAATAGATTACAAAGCTGGGCAAAAGCTAACATAATGAATTTCAACATGGAGAATTTAAGGAACTGCACTTAGGTAGATATTGGATGGGGGACATCTGGCTTGACAACATTACATGTGAAAGGGATCTAGGAGTAGACCTCAAGTCAAACAGAAGTCAACAGTGTGATGTGGCAGCTAAAAAAAGCCAATGCAATTCTAAGCTGGATCAATAGGAGTATAGTTTCCCATTGGGATCCAATGGGAGAGGTGGGGAAACATAAATAAAATTTATTATTATTAGTGTCTAGCTCGAGGGAAGTAATAGTGCCACTCTATTCTGCTTTGGTCAAGCCCCACCTGGAATAATCCCGTGTTCAGTTCTGGGCACCGCAATTCAGAAAGGGATGTTGACAAGCTGGAGTGTGTCCAGTGGAGGGCTGCCAAAATGGTGAAGGGTCTGGAAACCAAGCACTATGATGAGAGATTTAAGGAGCTGCGTCTATTTAGCCTGGAGAAGAGAAGGTTAAGAGGTGATATGATAGCTTTGTTTTAATATTTGAAGAGCTGTCATAGTGAGGATGGAGCAAGCTTGTTTTCTTGTACACAGAAAAATGTATAGAAGCCACAGGGAAAGAAATCCCTTAACATTAGGAGGAACTTCCTCACACTAAGAGTTGTTCAATAGTGGAACCCACTCTCTTGGAGAGTAGTAGGGTCTCCTTCTTTGGAGGTTTTTAAACAGAGGCTGGATGGTCCTCAACATCTGTTCCAACGCTACGGTTCTATGATTCTGTGACCTTGGATAGCTCTTTTTAATGTTCAAGCAAAAACCTGGATTCAGTTCCCTGAAGTGGAAGCCATCAGCCACTACTGTGTAACAGGATTGAACTTCTTATGTTTGGTATTTAACATATTGGCTTTCATCTCTTTTTTGCAGACTCTTCACCAGAAGCCCAACCCAAATACATTAAGGGAGGGAAGCGCTATGGAAGGCGATCCTTACCAGAGTTTCAGAAATCAGTGGAGGAGTTTGCAGAGGTGACAGTGATCGAACCTCTGAATGAGGAAGGGCAGCCCTCCCGCATTCCCAGTGATGACTGTGACGAGGTAATGATTTAACAACAGCCATAATGGATTTGAAAAAGAGAGAGAAGCTGGGAGATAGAACGGAAGACTTTTCTATGTTGGCAGCAGTGTTTGTATGTTTTTGTAACCCTTGTGCATTTATCGTCTCTTTTGCCAAATGTATAACCCTCTTGACACCTGAACGGTATAGTCAGCCCTCCATATTGGTGGTCTTGACTTTGCAGATTTGAATATTCACAGGTTTGATTATTATTTTCCTGCTAAGAATCTCTAGGTCCTCCAGCATGACTTTATGGCTAACTTTCACCAGAAGTTGCACTGGAGGACCTAGAGATTCCTAGAGGGAACGCTCCTCTAGGCATTTGTAGGTCCTCCAACACAATTCTGTGGTCAGTTTCCAGTAAATGGTGACCATAGAGTTGCACTGGAGGACCTAGAGATTCCTGAGGTGTCCTCTCAGATTAAACAAAATAATGAGGGTTTTGTATGTGTGATTTTTCCACTTTCATGGGGGTCCTATGTCCCTAACCCCAGCAAATGCAGAGGGCCCACTGCAGTCATACTCCTTTAAGTCTGCTCTCTTTATCTCTGGAGTGGCCAACTACCTGGGAGCTGAGGAGTACCTCAATATATCCCAAATACCCTTGTACTTCCCAAAATGGTTATAGGAAGTGATAAAGCACACTCCCTGCCTCAATTTTGGGAACAGCATGGACAAAAATGGAGGCACTGAGAGTGTTCTGTGTGGGTGGACACTCTGTGTGGGTGGCCATTTGGTACATGTTTGGGGGGATTTTGCATGGAAAAAGAAAAGCTGTGGGCATGCAGTGTGTATGTTACCTCTATTCTATACGAAATAACAGATTGCAGAGGAGGAAATCCTGCCTGAAGCTGTTGACCAGTCTGTCAGGACTGGCAGTTCTTTCCTGTTTACATTGCAAAGATGGCTGGGAGTCAGAAGCCAAAGAGAAGAAGGACGCTCAGGGGTCCTGTGTGTGTCTGCTTCCCAAAAGCTGATGCATGTGTGAATTGTGCAGACAGAAATCTGTTCATTTTTCCAGAGCTGCCAGTTTCTACCAAACCTTTGTGGGAAAATCTTTGTAGTACAAATTGAGTGTCCCTTATTCAGAATTTTGAAACCCAGATACTTCAAAAGCCAAAAAGGTCCACATTGGTGGCTGAGATAGTGACAACTTTGCTTTCTCATGGTTCAGTGGACACAAATTTTGCTTCATGCATCAAATTATTTTAAAATATTATGTATAAACATATGGTACCTTCAGGCTTTGTGTATAAGGTATATATGAAAGAGAAATGAAAATTGTGTTTAGCCTTGGGTCCTGTCTCCAAAATACCTAGTTATATATATGCAAATATTCCAAAATCTGGAGGAAAATCCAAAACACTGCAAGCATTTTGGATAAGGGAGAAGCAGCTTGTATTCCTCTTTGGGAGGCATGTTAAATTTTGATGCTGGACACCCAAACATGTAAATGTGGCATCACATTTCAGCCAGTTCCACCCCTGAACCTCACTCCTTGTTTGATCCCTCCTAACTAGTGGCAGCTGATGGCTTGGAGTGGGATAGAGAATCCACTCTGGGTTTAAGCCTCTATCACCTTATATGAAATCCATCTCCTTTAGAAGGTTGATTTACTGACCTGGGAAACACCAGCTGCCATTGCTTCTAACCTTCCTTGTTCCCCTCCTGCACCCACCTTGGTTGTATCCACGCTACAGAAATAAATCCATGTTGACACCACTTTAGCTGCCATAGCTGAATGCTATGGAATTCTGGGAACTGTACTTTTTTCAGACATTTAGCCACCTCTGTCAGAAAGCTCTGGTGCCACAACACCTTCCAGGATCCCATAGCATGGAGCCATAGCAGTTAAAGTGTTGTCAAACTGGATTATTTCTACAGTGTGGATGCAACCAACTTGTGATATTTTGATAAGTGACTCCACAGTGTGAATCAAGAGGTCTTTGCTTCAGCTCTGCTTCACGAATGTGACATTGCGTCCCTAAAGTTGTAACATTATTTTTGCTTACAGTCATTGTCTTAAAAAAAATAAACAAGCAATCAATTCTCCTGGATGTTGCTCACTTGCACAGTGTGCTGTTTGTGCGTTGTGGCTTTAGGATTGTGATGACTCAGCCCCCTTTTCCATCACTGTGTGTTGCAGATCCTTGTGCATTGCTGCCTTCCTGTCTCCACTGCCTAAATTTGCATTGCCCAGCACCTCTCAGCTTACATGCAAAGTCCTGACTCCCAGGATATAGGATACTCAACCTGGACTGTGTTTTTTAGCTCCCATGCTGAGAGAAAGACAGGATATAAAATAAATAAGTTAATAAATATAAGTTTAAATAAAATAAATTTTAAGTACAAGTTGAACTCTGAGGTTGAGTCCAACCAAGAGCCTCCCAGATCCAGCATCCTGCTTTCCATAGATGTCTGAATGGGAAGCTCCAGTTACTTATTTAATATCCTGCCCTTCCCAGGATATAGGAACCAATTTATCTTAGAACAAGGTTAAAACAAGATAAAGCTTAAATTTGAGGACAGTATCCTTAACCTATTACTACGTATGCACAGAGTCTTTATCCACAGATTCAAGTATCCATGGCTTGAGAATATTCCAAAAAGTACAAATGCCAAATAGCAAACTTTGATTTGCCATTTTATATAAGGGACACCATATACTATGCCGTTGGATTTAATGGGATTTGAGCCTTGACAGATTTTGGTATCCATGAGAGGTCCTGGAACCAAACTCCAACGGATAACAAGTGTCCAGTGTTCAATACTCACACAACAGATACCTGTTCCATAGAAAAAGGGTAACACTGACCCCTGCATGTCGCCTGGGCAGAGCCATCCCTCTGCCACCACAGCTGTTGAACCACCAAATTTCAGTGTCTTGGCTGTGGTGGCCAAAGAAGCCCCGCTGTTGTTTTCCTCTTCAAATTTCCACTGCAAAAAGCAACATCTACCTTTATAAAGAAGGTGCATAGGCATTGAATACCAAAGTTAGGACAGTGTATTCCCCATTGCTATGTATGACTGTGAAAGCTGGATTGTGAAGAAAGGAAGAAAATCAACTCATTTGAAATGTGTTGCTGGAGGAGAATTCTGCAATTACCTTGGACATCTAAAAAGATCAATGAATAGGTCCTAGAAGCCTGAACTCTCCCTGGAAGCCAAGATGACTAAACTGGGGCTGTCATGTTGTTGTTGTTGTTAACTGTTCTCAAGTAGACTTTGATTCATATGGATCATATGGATGAGACACCTCCAAGAACCACTTCTCTGCTCGAGTCTTGCAGACCCAGACCCATGTCCTCCCTGATCAAGTCTAACTATATGGCATATGTTCTTCCTCTTTCTGCTGCCTTCCACCTTTCCCAGCATCTTTGCCTTTTCCAATGATTCATTTTTCCTTGTGATGTGGCCAAAGTATGACAACCTCAATTTAGCCATCCTGGTTTCCAGGAAGTACTTCGGCCATGTCACAAGAAGATAAGAGACAATAGTGCTTGGTGAGGTAGGAGGCAATAGTGAAAGATGAAGACTTAATTCCAGATGAGGATTGGACATGATGACCCTTGAGGTCCCTTCCAACTCTATAATTCTATATTTGACTAGACTCAGTCAAAGAAGCCATGGGTGCCCTGACTCTGAAGACCTGATAACAGGAAGACTTGGAGGTCTTAGGTCATAGGGTCGCCATAAGTCAAAGTCAGCTTGATGGCAGTCATCCACAGCAACATTGAAAGTGTACATCTAAGTTGGATCAAACTCTCCTGAGGGCACAGTTCTGCTTTAAAATGCAGCATCTGCTGCCCATGTACCCTGCAGTTTATCATATGGGAAGAATTTCTCTTAATTTCAAATGAAAAGAAAGTGGGGCCAGAACGCATTCATGTGAATTCGCTAGTTCAGCGAATTTACGTGAATTTGAATTGTGTTTAAACTGACTTCCCATTGCCCGAAAATAGCTTGCCATTGCCTGAAATTGCGTGTGGTAGTCTATCACGCAATAACATTAAACCCCATGATTGCGTTCGGATTGCCATTGGATTATACTTGCAGTTTCCCTTGTCTGAAAACATCCTTTGTTCTTCATGAAGAATGTGTAGGTTTTCTGAAGAGAGCTGGCATGGTGTACTGGTTTGAGTGTTGGTCTATGGCTCTGGAAATCAGGGTTTGAATCTCTGGTCGCACATAAAAACTCACTGGGTACCTTGGATAAGTCACACTCTCTCAGCCTCAGAGGATGATAAAGACAAACCACCTCTGATTAAATATGCCCAGAAAACCCTATGATAGATTTGCCTTAGGGTCACTATATGTCAAAAATGACTTGGAGGCGTACACAACAATGACATTTGTTATGAAATCAAATAACATGGCATCGATTTCAGGAATAGGGGGAGGTCTATAGAAAGGAACAGGGCAGGGTGCTACTTGAACAATGTGATGCCCTTATCTGCCTTACAGGTGGGTGGGCGTTTGTCCCAGGAATCATCCGCTGAGGATCATTCTCGAGTGTTGCATCCACATTGCAGAAATAATGCAGTTTGCCACCACGTTAACTGCCATGGCTTCATGCTATGGAATTCTATGAATTGTAGTTTGGGGAGATATTTAGCCTTCTCTATCAGAGAACTATGGTGCCGCAACAAACTACAATGGTCACGTTCACTGGAGTTAGGGGTGAAGGATGTCAGCGCAACTGCTGGGGTCCAACAACCACTGTCAGCAACGCAAACGAGTCCTGTGGTTAAATCAGACCTTTTGAGCAGAGCTAGCAATTTTAGAAGCTGAAGTGTGGCTCTAAAAGCAGTTGAGATAACAGCAACTGGATGTCTTCCAGGAACTGAAGCAATGCAGGAACCTCCGGGGACACTCAGCAAAGCGATGCAAGACTTCTACTGATAAACCACCAGAGAAGCAAAGTCTCCCAAAGTGCTCTTTATTCACAGTGCTATAATACAAATACAGATCTCCAAAACTCCAGACCATACCAAACCAACTCCTACTACAAACCCACAAGCTATCACTTGCAACCCCTGGGTTTTATAGACTCCAGACCATGTGGTCTCCCAAACCCAGTGAGTTCCTGTGTGTAACCATGACAAGTGTCCCCTGTGTAATCCAGCCAGGTGGTTTCATCATCCATGGCTATGTGCACCTAGACACTAAAGTGTCCTTGAGCCAATGAGCATCAGCTGTGCTGATCAACCTTGTCCTTCTGCTGAAATGCTCATGGTCAAACACACACACATCAAGCATTTCCCTGTGTGCTGTGTTTTAACCCTTCAAATCCCTGACAAAGAATTCCTGTGAATATGGAAAAACGCAAACACTATTATTTTGACCTAAAAGAACACCTCTCTAGGAATCTCCAGTTCCTCCCGTGCACTCTATGGCCAGAAGTTGATCATACATAGAATCATGCTGGAGGACCTAGAAATGCCTAGAGAAGTGTTTCATCTAGGAATTCTAGGTTCTCCAGCACAACTCTATGGTCAGCTTTCAGAGTTGCACTGAAGGGCTTGGAGTTTCCTAGTGAGAACATATTAATCAAAACTGCAAATTATCAAAGCCGTAAAAGTCAAAGCCGCAAATGTGGAGGTACAGTTCCCAGAACTCCCTAGCACTGAGCCATGACATTATTTGATTTTTTTTCCTGCAGTGTGGATGCAGCCAAAGTCTCTTCCCTTGCAAGAATCTTCAGAGTTTTTTTAATCTAAGGGAAGGTCAGTTCTCTATGACCAAAACAATGAAGGTCTTATTTTCCAGATTGCTTTCTAAGTCTCTACTTACAGATGCCCAAGTTTGTTTCCTTCTTAGTCAATTGTTCTTTGATTCTGGTTGGCCTTGCAAAAGAGCAGGGGAGGCTCTGCATAATTGCACGGAAGTAACATTGGAAATTAGCTGCAGGGCCTCTGGCTCATGAGACGGAGCGGGTCTTGCCTGTTGCAATGGTCAGACTGTCCTTTCCTGCCCCATTTGTGGGGGCCAAGTCCTTGCTGGCTTTGCTTTCTGGCCATTCACAGGTTTGTTAACCAATGTGCCAGAACAAGGACACAGTTATATCTGGTGGCTGTGGCGTATTCCCAGGAGGCCAGCATGTTTTTGACTGTGCTTTTATCAAGGCTGGGGTTTGCTGCTTCTCTGAATGATTGACTGCTGGCAATTGAGTTACGTGGTTGTCCTTTTGGCCTTTGCGCCTGATAAAAACGTGTCATCTCAATGGGGAGGAAGACGTCATTCCCTGCAGGTTTCTTTCCGCTCTCTGGGGATGGTCTGATAAAATAGGGTGGAAAGGGTCAATATTTGAAGGAAGGGAGATCTGTGCTCTAAGACTCTTGGGTTGAACAGCATGTTAATAGACAAGGACCGTTGTACATCGTAGCTGTATGTAGATGTCTGTGAGTGAATGGACTCTATTCCACGGAAGAGTATTGAAGTGGCTGTCATTGTTTCCCCAGTAATTGATTGATTGATTTCATTAAACCACCCGGTTTGAGCTCTCTGGGAGTGGGTGAAAAATAATTTAATAAAATAAACTACAAAGTGGCAGGAGGACAATGACTGCAGGCAGCGGCTGAGAAAAGCTCAGCAACACAGATGATTTTTAACAAACTACAGTACATATTAAAATTGAATTGAGGCCAGCAACAAGGATGAGACAGTGCAAAGATGTTACACGTAAAGGGCTGGCCTGAATGACGTTTTTAGGAAAAGGTGGGGCATAATGTAAATTGAATATAATGAAAATACTAAAACAGTTCCGGGAATGCTTCAGAATTTTTTTAAAGGTCTTTACCAGATGCCAAAAACAACAATAAATTTTATTTCTTCTCAACATCTCCCCATGACTTGAAGCAAGGCGCAACATGGATTAAAATGCATAAAACCATTTACACATCAGTTAAAACATATCCTGGGATTTATAGTCTGGGCAGGCAGCCTGCCCTCATTGCAAATTGCAGGATAGAATTGATTTTTCCAAAGTTCTTTCCTCAGAGCTGTAGCAGGAAGACTCACACCCAGACCTTTTGTTGAGCGTTGGCAATGGGCAGCTTAAACACATCAGTTAAAGACTCAGTAATGCAGATGCTGAGAGGGTTCCCCCCCCTTTAATTTCAGCACAATGGATAAATGAAAGGAAGACTTTAAATATAGATTCAGTCTAGGGTTTGTTGCTAGTAAAGTACCATTTTAAGAATTTGTCTTGCTCAGAGTGCTATAAGTCTGTTGTAAAGCAACAAGGCATTTTAATGAAGATAGGTTTATCAAAAATAATATGGCTGAGTACATGATAAAATACAGTATATAATAAAATACAGTACTGTATATGTAATATGAGCCGGCGTGGTGTAGTGGTTTGAGCGTTAGACTATGATCCTGGAGACCAGGATTTGAATCCCAACTCAGCCATGTAAACCCTTTGGTTGAACATGGTCATCACACTCTCTCAGCCTTAGAGAATGGCAATGGCAAACCCCCTCTGAAGAAACTTGCCAAGAAAACCATATGATATGGGGAGAGCCAGTGTGCTGTAATGGTTTGAGTGTTGGACTAGGACTCTGGAGATCAGGGGTCAAATCCCGGCTCAGCCATGTAAACCCACTGGGTGATCTTGGGCAAGTCCCACTCTCTCCACCTCAGAGAATGGCAATGGCAAACCCCCTCTGAATAAACTTGCCAAGAAAATCCCATGATAGATTCACCTTAGGATTGTCATAAGTGGGAATTGATGTGGAAGCACACATCAGCAACAGCAGATTACAAATCCCAGGATGCTGTGGGATGTAACTATGCCAGTTAAAGTAGGATCACAGCACAGCAATTGTGTTGCGTGAAAAGCCCTAGGCTGGCTGCTGAGGTGGTGAAGACTGGAGGGGAGGGGAGCAGGATTCTGGGAGTTATAGTGCAAAAAAGAGGGAAATCTCCCCAGGTTCTGCATCAATAATATCTTCCCTGTTAAAAAGCTTCCAAACAGAGGCTGGATAGCCATCTGTCAGGGTTGTTTTAAGTGTGTCGTCCTGCATGGCAGAAGGGAGTTGGACTGGGTGGCCTTTGGGGTTTCTTCCAACTCCAGCAATAGCAATAAGCAAGTACATTGCTATACTGCTTATCAGTGCACTTAAGCACTCTCTAAGCAGTTTACAAAGTATAAGCTAATTGTCCCCAACAGTCTGGGTACTCATTTTAGCGACCTCCTCAGAAGGATGCAAGACTGAGTCAAGCTTGAGCCCTTTCGCTGATATTGAACTTGTGACTTTATGGTTTGTGAGAGAGTGGCTGCAGTACAGGCATTGAAGCACTGCGCCACCAAGGCTCCTCAACTCTAGGATCCAGTGTATTCCTGCATGGCAGAAGGGGGTTGGACTGGATGGTCCTTGTGGTCTCTTCGAACTCTAGGGATCTTATGTATTCCTGTATGGCAGAAGAGGGGTTGGATTGGGTGGCCCTTGGGAGTCTCTTCCAACTCTTGAATGCTAAATCCTGACAGAATATTAGATGATGAAATTGCACTGGAAACATACGTTGAGGCCAGGTCACCCCCCCCCTCCCACCCAAGTCCCTGTGACCGTGACACGCCACTGTACCTGATGCTCCTAGTTGACCTCATATAAACAGCCTTTACAACCCAGCAGGGTCTCAGAGGGAGCCCTGATGAAACTGGGTGAGTGAGTGGAGGTTCTTACAGCTGCGCCCTGGATAATGGATTTGCCTCCCCAGGGCAGGGAGAGATGGAGGGACTAATCCATCTCCCCTGCAAGCCCCATGCACTGCGCTGACCTGGGCATTAATGGCAAGAAGCTTCCCAGAGGGATGGCAGGAACAAATGGGCTGTGATTTAAAAATAAATAAAATTATCATGATTCCCCTCTATTAGTTGTAAAAATGGGTGGAAGAGGTTAGTCAATTAACAAGGACAGTCAATTAATTGAGTTAGTTGGCAGCCACGGTTTTCAGCACCTCAAACAGTCGGGTGCTGAGTGATTCTCTCTTTTTCCCCCCATGTGCTTCTGCACATCCTAGGAAATTTCATCAGCTGCCTAATGATATCTCATCAGCACATGGGGTGAAGGTTTCCCCCACAGCTGCCTCTTTATGTTTCATTTTGCACCTTTGGAAGGAGAAAGAAAGAAAGCCCTTTTAGGGAAATCATCTTGACAAGAAAAAGAGAGATATAATCTCTGGTTTCCCCCCCTGAGCTGAGGGGGAAATGTGACCTCCTCAGTTTCAAGGCAGAGGTTCCTTGTGGAGAGGAGATGCTCTTTCCCTCTCATCATCTGTTTACTAGAAATGTGTGAAATGTTTGTGCATTTTCTTTTCAGTGTTCTCTAACATTGGGGGGGGGGGGGTCAGGTGCTAATTGTGATTATTATTATTTTGCTCCTGCTTCAGAGCAAGGGTTTTCTTTTACATTTTTATTGTGCTTTCATGGAAAATGTGAAAGCTTAATTCAAAAATACATATTTTGCAAACAAAAAAGCACTCCAGTATTTTTTGTGCAAAACACAGAAGTTTTATTCAAAAACTTGTTCTTTGTTATTGTGTGCATTCGAGTTATTTCCAACTTACGGTCAGCCCAAGGTAAATCTATCACTGGATTTTCTTGGCAAGATTTGTTCAGAGAAGGTTTTCTTTTGCCTTCCTCTGAGGCCCCATTCAACTACAAAAATAACCCAGTCAAACTGGGTTATTTTTGTGGTGTTCACATATACCCCGATTGCACTTAGTGCAGTTTGCAGGGGAGGAGGGCTGGCAGAAAGCCCACTTAACCCGGTGTATTTGATGCTGGGTTTTCCCCCACATCTTTTTAAAAGAGCTACAATGATCCACATCTTCAATAGTGTGAGCATGCTACCGAATTGATTCGGATCATGCTGCATCGTTCCCAAAATTTTTAAGGGATCTAGGAGTCCTAGTAGACCACAAGTTGAACATGAGTCAACAGTGTGATGCAGCAGCTAAAAAGGCCAATGCGATGCTAGGCTGCATCAATAGTTGTATAATGTCTGTCATGGGAAGTAACAGTGCCACTTTATTCTGCTTTGGTGGAAAAGTGAAATTTCAACAAAAATGTGCCAAACCTCTCAGAATGGCAGCCAAACCTTTTTGAAATTTTTGTTTTCCTTTAGCCAGGAATGGGAGTCATGCAGCCTTCCAGATGTTGGCTGACATCCTATGGATCAATCCCAACCAGAGGCAACCCATTCAATCAAATGTTGAATGATGAGCCAATACATAGGTGAATCCCATTGATTCAATGGGTTAACAGTAGTCAGAGCTAGCGACAGGATTTAGGCCTTTGTTATGGACTGCAGTGCCCATCAGCCCTGGACAACATAGCCAGTGTGAAGAATTCTGGGAGTTGCAGTGCAATAACATCTGGAAAGCTGCATGGTTTCCCTCCCTGCTGTGGACAAATAAGTGGAAATGTTTGGTGAGTTCGGATGTTCGCTGATGCCACCAAGTAGTCTGCAGAAACTTTTTGTTGTTGCAAAAGAAAGAGGAGTAGGTGTTCCAGATTTCAAGATCTTTGCCCTGGGGAAATGTTGTATGTATGTGTGTATGAATCATTCTATATTTGGCCCATGTTCATTTTGCATGTATTCAGTTGTAAATCTGTTCTGTTTCAATATTTCAGCATTATTTTGTGATTTTTGCATGGATGGGGGAATGCATGAAAATTCTTATTTATTTTCATACATACTTTCCACTTTCGTATGCATTTTTATACTTGTCAGTTCCCCAATATTCACTGTGGTTTTTATTCTATGCAGTTTCCACTAGTATTTACATTTTAATACAGTTTGAGGATTGAGAGTCATAGCACTTTATCACACGGGGGAAACAGGGCAAAATCGGAGTTTAAACAGCCGATTACCCAGTACAAAACATGATGTCGTATTTAAAATCTTCACGCAATGTCGCTACTAAAGAGGCAATAAAGCGGCAATAAACAGCAACAAATCATTCATGAGGAAATCCCAAAAATGATTTGTTGCTATTTCTTGCCTCATTATAGCCTCTTTGATAGCTATGTGTCTGAAAATGTTAAATGCGTTATTGTGTTTTGTACGGGATAATTAGCTGTTTAAATTTTCATGTGCTAAAGTCCATAAAGTGGCATTTCCAGGTCTTCTCGGTATTTCAACAGTTTTTGGATCTCCCCCTTGGCTTTAACTTTGGAACCAAGCTATGCCTCTAATTCTCCTGGTGAAATCTAGCCAGGCCTCTGCTAACTCAAATCAGTTGCCTCTCCCTCTTAACATGGGCTACATCCACACTGCAGAAATAATCCAGTTTGACACCACTTTAACTGCCATGGCTCAGTGCTATGGAATTCTAGGAAGTTTAGTTTGTTTTTGCAACAGAACTCTCTGGCAGAGAAAGCTAAACATCTCACAAAACTACAGTTCCCTAGATTTTATAGCATCGAGCCATGGGAGTTAAAGCAGTGTCAAACTGGATTATTTCTGCAGTGTGGATGCAGCCTTGTTTTCCCATCATGTGCTTTTCCTTTCCTAAGGTGCAAGCTTATATTATGGCCTGTGAATCAGGTATTCATGTTGCACTTGAAGTAGACATTTTCAGGGAGATTGACACATTTGTAAAAAGAGGTGAGGAAGGAAGAAAAGAGAAGAGGTGTGACTAACCTTTAAGAGAAACCAATTTGTTTATCATAAGCTTTCATAGTCCCTTTGCTTCTACAACTCCTGGACTTTGAGAATCCCCCAATACCCACAAGGTCAAAAGGAGGGAGCAGCCTGCTTGCGGAGGGCCAACAATAATAAATACATTGAGATTGTTGTACTTTGGCCACATCATGAGAAGGCATGACTCACTTGTAAAGACATTAATGCTTGGAAAGGTAGAGGAAAGTTAGCATTCCTTTATACCAAGTCTAGAACGTCTTATTGTAACCCACAAGCCAAACACAGTGCCAGCAGCCACCTGCGTCTCCACCATTTCCTCCAAGGACGTGATATACAGCTCTTGTATTTCCTGGGCTTGGCGTCTGTCTGGCAGACCACAGAAGAACTGCTTTTGCTTTGGAGGTACCAGAGTTGGCTTAAAAGCCAGCCTTAAATAATGGCTTAGCTAGTGCAAGGAAGGAAGCCAGCACATGTTGAGAAAGATTTGTTGACTTTGTGGAAGCACAACAGTTAAACTACAGAGAAATTGGTGTGTAAAAGTGACTTATGGAATCAGTACGATTCTTGCCTCCTTAAGGTACAATATAGAAGAGATACCTGATATATATGAAAACTCATTCACATGATATTAGTGTTGCCAAGCCTTCAAGATACCAATAAACAGAATCCATGACAGTTGACAACTGAGAAGCAGTTATTAACAAGCTTATGTTCTGCTGAAATACCAAATGAAAGTATTGGATTTCACTTAACTTAGTCATATATTTCTCTGTAATAGAAATTAATATATTGTCCAGATTCATAAGTTGCAAGATGCACATCTTTCTGTGTTTATGAACGTCCCACACCACAATATATGGGATGTGTTTTTTTTATTATTATTGGGGGGGCATCTTGTTCTGTCTATATAAAAAGAAAAGCTTTCTAATGTTCAGATATGGAACATTGATTATAACAAGAGACACCTGCCAGACCTAAAAGGGACAAGCTTTCTAGTCCTCAAAGAAGAGACATCCCTTACAATAAAGGATACATGGTGACATTACAAGAGATATCCATACACAGTCTGCAGATATGAGGAGAGCCAGCATGGTGTAGTGGTTTGAGCTTTGGATTAGGACTCTGGAGACCAGGATTTGAATCCTGGCTCAGACATGTAAACCCACTGGGTGACATTGGGCGATTCACACTCTCTCAGCCTCATGAGAAGAAAGTGGCAAACTCCCTCTGAAGGAACTTGCCAGGAAAACCCCATGAAAGGTTCACCATAGGGTCTCCATAACTCAGATATGATAGTCATCTTCAGAGATCTAAAAAGCTATCCATATAGAAGATGGTGCAAGCTTGTTTTCTGCTTTTTCAGAGATTAGGACCTGAAGTGATTGATTTAAATGACAAGGAAGGAGATTCCAACTATACTTTGGGAAGGGTTTCCTGATGGTAAGAGTTGTGTAACATTGAAGTGATAGGTAATGTTTTCTCTCTCGCTAGATGTTGAATGCCCACCACTCAGGGATGCTTTTAGCTACTGGTTTCTGCACTGGCTTTGGGGCTGGACTACATGACTCTTGGGATCCCTTCCATCTCTGTGATTCTCCTTGAGTCTCATTTTGGGAGCAAGATGGGATATAAATAAAGGGATGGATGGATGGATGGATGATTCTAAGTTTATCATAGGCCTCATGTATCACTAAATCCGAAACATTAAGGGTGCATGTGAATATCACAAAACAAAGCCAGCAAGTTGTGTGCCCCTGATAATTTTAATTAACAATATATCCTGGGAGAGAATAAAGATCTGGCTTAATGGTAGCAGATGGCTGGGTGGTAGAAATTGCTAAGTTAGGAGGAAATGGCATGCGGGCGAGAATCTCGATCGCAGATGCTTGCACGGGTTTTGAGTTTGGTCATTGTGCAACTTCTAGCCATCTGTTCTTCAGGGCAGCAAAGACTGCGTGTCTATTAAAAAGCATATAATGTATTCCTGGAATCCAGGAAGAGTGAGGAAACTCGCCCAGCCCAGCCCCCAGGATAATGTGTGTGACCCCCCCCCCATCCAGCTGCCAAACAATGGCTCTTCTGTCTACAAATACCTGTCATGACCAGGAGGGCAGTGGGGAGACGTTTATGGTTCACATAACTCATGGAGTTCCCTCTATTGTCTGGGCAATCTTCTAGCTTGCCTTCTGGGGCAACCATTTCAGGTCAGCTTGACCTCTAACCTCATTTGCCTTCTCTGTATAATGAGACTCTTGTTGAGCATCGGGAATGGTAATGAGGAATTGTGTGCATGTGTGTGTGTTTGTGGGTGTGTATGTGGACTCAGAGGGGCTCAGCCAGCTGAGCCCAGTGAGGAAATGTCCAGAAACAATGCAGAGGGAGGAGATGGCAGGGAGGTCTTAATCCAAGAATGCCAAATGGAAATGCTTGCAAAGGAGCCAAATTTCCAGTCAACATCATCACAAGAGCTTTGCTGTCGGTTCTCTTTGTAACAGTGGCCTGTCAATGTGGGGTTGACAGCTGCTCAGAGCACCCAGTGGTTGGCATTTGCAGGATAGTTGTCCTACGTTTCTTTGAAATTTGCAGTACTGGTGTTTAACCACTGTGACATCAGGGCTCCCTTAGTATGTATGTAGTACATAGTAGCAGAGAACATCACAGACCTGGTCTGTGAATGTCAAAGAAGAAAGTGCAAAGGCAGGCCTAATGCGAAACTTAAAGAAAACAAAAATACAGTCGCCCCTCCTTCTCATGGACTTGAGATACGTATACTTGCTTATACATGGGGGGAGGCTATCTCTGTTAACCCCAATGAAGCGCACCCCCGCATGCTTAGGGGCATGCCCCATTCAAGCTTTTGCGAGTCTCCGTTTTCAAGGGGAGGGGTCCAGGACAGATCCCCTGCAAAAACAGAGGGTTGACTATAATGACAACAGTGGATTGACAGGAATTCAACCTAGATACTGAGCAAAACAAAATAGTGAAAGATTTCCCATACCTTGGATCAAACATTGATCAAAATAGAGACTGCAGTTAAGAAATCAGAAGAAGATTAGGAATGGGAAGGGCAGCTATGAAAGAACTAGACAAAATCCTAAAGAGCAGAAATATCTAGCTGAACTCTAAAGCTAGAATCATTCAAGCCATTTGTATTCCCTGTTACCATCTGAGAGCTGAACAGTGAAGAAAGCAGATAGGAAAAAAACTAATTCATTTGAGAAGTGGTGCTGGAGAAGAGTGCCAAGGTTACCATGGGCATCCAAGAAATCAAGCAAATGGGTCCCAGAGCAAATCAAACCAGAACTCTCCCTGGAAGCCAAGATGGCTAAATTAAGGCTGTTTGGCCGCATCATGAGAAGGTGCAAGTAGCAAAGACAATGATGCTAAGGAAGGTAGAAGGCAGTAGGAAGAGAGGAAGACTGCATGTCAGATGGATGGATTCAGTCAGGGAGACCATGGGCCTGAGCCTGCTGGACCGGAGCAGAAAGGTAGAGGATATGGAGGCTTGGAGACGTCTCATTCACAGGGTCACCCAAAGGCAGCTAACAACAACAAACAACAAGTAGATGTTGAACAGCTCTTACAGTAAAGATGTTCTTCCTCTTGTTAAGGTGGAATCTTTTTTCTTGTAATTTTAATATTATCCTTCTTGTATCATAGTTAGAAAAACATTTAAGGACACACAAATCTAACTGAGCTAAAGGGAACACATAGCATATATAATCTGTTACATTCTCTTCTTCTGCATCTCAGGCTTTTTTCCCCCCCTCCTTGATTGAAGGTCATCTAAGGAAAAACAGAAAACCAATTCTCCCTAATTCTTTAATACCTTTTACTAAAGTAGAACAGACTGAATGACATCGTGTTTTAATTCTTCTGCAAACACAAGTCAATCAAAACAGGACCCAGTTTGTCTGCTCAGAGCTCTGATTTCAGAAGCTGTGGGTTTTAGGGAGACTTCTCTGTTGTTCTGGATATGGCAGGTCTAGTTTCCACAACTTGTTCCAAAGAGAGAAATTGGGAGTCCACAGCAAGCTCATGGCAGTGCCCTTCTTAGTGATCAGTGTAGCGTTTTGTTCTGTGCCAAGACCCAAGAGGAGTACAGTGGTGTCTGGGTTCAACCCAGGATGTGGCAAGCCAGGTATTAGCCCTAGCAAAATTGATATCTCGGGTCAGGCCAAAAGGTTCTACAATCATTGCAGGAGTCAACCTATTTATCCACATACAACCTGACATTTCATAGCTGAAAACAGGGACACAGTGCCTAAACAATATCAGAGTGCATTCAGGTAACCAGAAGGCAAAATCTATTCATCAGGAAAAACACCAAAAAAATCCACTGTTTTAAGCAGCAATTTGCTTTTGCCAGAGCTTACTAAGACAAGGTTATTTCATAGAATCGTAGAATCATAGAATCGTAGAGTTGGAAGAAACCACAAGGGCCATCCAGTCCAACCCCATTCTGCCATGCAGGAAATCCAAATCAAAGCATCCCTGACAGATGGCCATCCAGCCTCTGTTTAAAGACCTCCAAAGAAGGAGACTCTATCACCCTCTGAGGAAGGAGTGCATTCCACTGTCGAACAGCCCTTACTGTCAGGGAGTTCCTCCTAATGTTCAGCTGGAATCTCTTTTCCTGTAGCTTGCATCCATTGTTCCGGGTCCTGTTCTCTGGAGCAGCAGAAAACAAGCTTGCTCCCTCTTCAATATGACATCCCTTCAAATATTTAAACAGGGCGATCATATCACCTCTTAACCTTCTCTTCTCCAGGCTAAACATCCCCAGCTCCCTAAGTCGTTCCTCATAGGGCATGGTTTCCAGACTCCTCTCTTCCCTTTCTGCTATGTTAATAAAGTCCTGTACACACTAATTTGCATTTATAGGATTGCAGAATCCTAGAGTCAGAAGAAACCCCCAAGGGCCATCCAGTCCAACTCTATTCATCCATGCAGGAAACTTACAATCAAAGCCCCCCCCCCCCCCGACTGATGGCCATCCCAGCCTCTGTTTGAAATTTCCAAGAAGGAGACTCCATCACTCCTTGAGGCAGCATCTTCCACTGCCAAGCAGATCTGGAGTTCTTCCTAAGGGTTTAGGTGGAATCTCCTTTCCTATGCTTGAATCCACTGCTCTGTGTCCTAGTGTTTATCCACACTATACTTTTATAGTGCTACTATTCCACTTTAACTGTCTAGCTGCTCCTGTTGCATTCTGGGATTGCAGTTTTAAGGGGTATTTAGAATTCTCCTGCCTGAGAATTCTAAATACCCCTCCTAAAACTGCAAATCCCCGAATGCAACAGGAGGCAGCTAGAGCAGTTTAAAGGGTGTGCACTATAGGTATAGTGTGATAAACACCTCGTCCTGGAGAAGCAGAAAACAGCTTGCTCCAGCCTCAATATGACATCCCTTCACATATGATGTTTAAATTTAGAACTTGATGTGCAGTAGCTGAACTAAGCTGAGGATGAAGGGAGAAATGGAACAAAGTATATAGAAAGGTGGTACAGCAAAGGAATAACTACATCCTTTCCTATTAAACTAGATCAGCTAAAAGATATGCTTCCATATCCCTTTCACAGTGTTCATTGATAGCGTTATGTTACCCTTTTAACTGACATGGCTTCATCCCCTGGAATTTTGGGATTTGTAGTTAAGATTCTGTTCCAGTGCTTAACCAAACCATGAATCCCAGGATTCCATGGCAATCAAAGTGGGTTAAAAGTGCAACAGTTGTGTACTGTCTAAGAGAATTCATAGAATCATAGAATAATAGAGTTGGAAGAGACCGCAAGGGCCATCTAGTCCAACTCCCTGCCATGCAGGAAATTGAGAGATCCTGTTCGGCCTGATACACTTGTCTTTCTTTTCCCCCTTTGTTTTGGCTAGAGGCAGATGAATGAGCAAGGGAAGGGGCTGCATTTTATTTGACAATGGGATGTCCAGTTTATTGAGCTGCTATCTGTTAAAAAGTGAGCTGAGGAGTTATCCTTCAGTGTTCGCAGTTCTTTAACATTTTTAATAAGAATCCTTGGCTCAACAACTTTACTGAAATGCAGATAGGTTGAGTCTCCTTTATCCGTTTTTCTAGAATCAGAATATTCCAAAAACCAAAACTTTTTTCATGGGTGGCTGAGATAGTGACACCTTTGCTTTCTGATGGTTCAGTGTACAAAAACTTTTGTTTCATGCACAAAATTAGTAAAAATATCATGTATAAAATTACCTCCAGGCTGTTTGCATAAGGTGTGAAACATAAATGAATTTCATGTTTAGATTTGGGTCCCATTTCCAAGTTTTCTGAATGTGTGTGTATATGGAAATACAGGCCCTCCGAAATCCCCCCCCAAAAAAATCTGAAATCCAAAACGCTTCTGATCTCAAATATTTGGGATAAGGGCGATTCAGCATGTATAGAAAGACATTGTGGAACAGGAGTGGGAAACTGTTGACGGTTAGAGGAAATCTTGGAAAGTGAGACCTCTCCCCAGCTGTACCCCTCCCAAAAAAATAAAAAATGCTTTATACCCCAAAGTACCACCAAACATCTTCTAGTATGGTATGGGTGCATTTTCACCACATATTATGACCATTTTAACCCTAGGAGGGGCCTTTTCTACCACGGGAAGCAAGTTAGAAGTCACCTCTGCTTCACTTTCTGTTTGTTTGGTTTAATGCCTCCTTGGGCCTAAAATGACCCACTTGGGACCAAAAGGGCAAGCAAAAAAGTTTTAAACCCCAAGGGTCTCTGAGAATCCTGAAATGGCCCTTGGGGACACATGAGGGCCACAGGTCATTCTTTGGCTATCCCTGCTTTAGGAGAATACAAATCTGCATGCTTTTATGTTGAATTACATAGAGAAAAATGCATATTTTGGGGAAAGACCACTTTTAAAAGGAAATATGAATTATTGTGCATTCTTTTTGAAAGAAAAGACACTCACTGATGGATATGGAAACAGGATTGAACAGACCTTTGCATGAACATGTGTGGAACTGGCTTGGACAAAAATAGACCTAAACCTTGCATCTCTACTTTCGGACAGTCTGTGCTTATCTTTTCCCTTTGAGAAGCCATCTATCGGGTCTGCTTCATGCCACTGGCTTTTTCTCATCTGTCACAAAGCTTCTGCCAAGGGCAGGTGTGCCCTTTGGTGAAATGGGGGGGTCCCAGTGTGATGCTACTATCGTTCTTCTTCTCCCTGATAGTGAAACCGAAGCCTGAAGGCAGTGGATTTTGAAGGAAAGATTACGTAGTCCTGTTCCCATGGCTACCCTGGTAGATTAATGGTGTTTTAGCTGTAATCTGAATGAGAGGCATTAAAACTTCTCTGTTATGACGTTGATGCCTTTCTTGGGCGTTCAGCAATTCTGCCTTCAAACCCACCCACCACATGAATGCAACCATTTCTTTATAGTGCCTGCTTTAAATTACAGAAGGTTAAAATGCCCCATTTTTGTCCCTTTAGTGGAAAGACAGGAGCTTATTTTTTGTTTTGAGGCAGCTGTGTGTATGTGTGTATAAAAGAGGAATGGATTCTTGCATAGACTGCTGAAGGAGGAGGACCCTCAAAGGGATGGCAGTGTTGTCTCATTTCAGTAATGTGCAAGAACTGTTTTCATGCTATTTTAAAAATAAACCAACCATTCAAAGGCTGATTGGGAGATGGAGGCAAGAACTGAGCTCCTGCTCCTCTCTTGATCTTACAGAATTGCGAGTTCCACCACAGATGTTTAGCCAAAGGAGCCAAGCCAGCTGTTGTGTCCTTGGACTGTCATCTGTTCTCATTTGCAAGTCATTGCTCAGCATGCCCTTGTCTTGCTGTTGCATTTTCTCTCCTCTTGCTTGCTTCTGTCATGAACTTATACAGTTGGAAGGGGCATCTGGGGTCATTTAGTCCAATTCTTTGCCATACAGGATTCCACAGCTAAAGCACCCTTCAGAGGTGGCCATCCAACTTCTGTTTAAAGCTATCCGGTGAAGGAGAGCCCACCACCTTTTGGGGGGGGGGAGCTTTTCCGATGTTGAACAGCTATTTTCTCTCAGGATGTTCTTTCCAATGTTGAGTCTGATTCTCCTTTCTTTTCATTTGGATCCAGTGATTCAGGGCTGAAAATAAGCTCATTCCATCTACATGACAACCCTTCAGGTATTTAAAGATGGCTATCTGGTCAGTAAGCTGAGAGTCAGTGTGATGTAATGGTTTGAGTGTTGGACTCTGGAGACCAGGATTCAAAACCTCACTCAGTCATGATAACCCATTTTGAGCAAGTCACACTCTCTCAGCCTCATGGGAAGGCAATGTCAAACCCTTTCTGAACAAATATTTCCAAGAAAGCCCCATGGTAGGGTTGCCTTAGGATAACCATAAGTCGGAAACAACTTGATGGCACACAACAACAACATGCTAGTAGGCTGAGAGTCAGCATAGTGGTCAGTGTGATCAGCATGGTTTGAGTGTTGGGTTAGCACTCTGGAGACTAGGATTCAAAACCCTGCTGAGCCATGGAAGCCTATTAGGTGACCAAGTTACATTCTCTGAGCTGCAGAGGAAGGTAAAGGCACCCCCCGTCTTTGCAACAAATCTTGGCAAGAAAACCCAGCGATGGCCTTAAGTTTGCCATAAGTCAGTAATGACTTGAAGGCATACAATAGCATCATGTCAGTAAAGTGATGGAAATCAAAGAAGGAGCCAGGAGTCCCCATGGCCAGACACAGATTGATGACCTAATCTGCTGAGATCTGCCAGCAACCTCCAGATATCTCATTCTGTAAACATTCTGCATCTGGTTACAAGGACATATCCAGGCACTTCTCCAATCTCTGCTCTCCTCAAGCCACTGAATGTCAGGAGGCAGGCTGCCATGGCTAAAAAGTGAATGGCCATTGCTAGTCATTGCACAGGTAGGAAGAGAATGCCAAATTCTGCAAGAATCATAAAAACATGTATGCAGGTGTGCCTTGGACTTATGCCTGCATACGTCACTAACAATTAGGATTCTGGATCAAGATTGTCCCAGGCTCTGAGATTTCAGTGCCAAAACCTCAGACCTAGAGATGAGGAGCACGATGTCTCAGTGGGGTGGGCTGTAGTGATATTACAAATAATATTACATGGCAGCCCCTGTACGATGCCATGAATAGCATGTATTCAGCATTAACCATAGGCGCACAATACATGCCATTGAAATAAAAAGACTTGGTCTACAAGAATGAGGAATGTATGAAAAATATACATACTTTTCAAGGCAGTGCTCTTGCCCTGAAACTCCACTCCACTGCCTGAGAAGAGCCAGGCCCTAAGATCTGGCAGCCCTCCTAACAAAGTGTAGGTTGTATGTAAATCAGGAGTAGGCAACATCAAGTCACGATTGAGATGGAGCAAGACAGATTCCACCTAAATGTTTGGAAAAAACTTCTTGACTGTAAGATCTGTCAGACTGTGGAATAGACTGCCTTGGAAGAGTAGACACTCTTACTTTGGAGGTCTTTAAATAGAAATTGTATGGGCATCTTTCAGAAATGCTTTACCTGTGTATCCCTGCATTACTGGGGATTGAACTTGATGGCCCTTGCGGTTCCTTGCTACTCTATGAGTCTGTTTCTCTGTGCTTTCAAGTCTCTTGTCAACTTATTATGACCCTATGATTTTCACAGGGTTTTCTTAGGTAAGTAATATTCAGAGGTGATTTTGCCCATTCCTTCATCTAAAATATGCTATCCGCAGAACTCTCCTCCAGTATGTGTGTGTTTATGACTTCAAGTCACCTGTTCCCATCAATTTTATAGCATTTTCTTAGGCAAGAAATACTCAGAGGTGGTTTTGTCAGTTCCTTCCTCTGAAATACAGTATCCACAGAACTCCAGTGTGCGTATGTTTGTGCCTTCGAGTCACCTGTCAACTTATAGTGACCTCATGAATTGCATAGGGTTTTCTTAGCCAAGAAAGACTCAGAGATGGTTTTGCAAGTTGTGCCTCTGAAATATAGCCTACAGCACCTGGTATTTGTTGTTGTTGTTGTTAGCTGCTTTTTAGTCAACCTCAACTCATGGCGACCCTGTGAATAAGATGTCTCCAAGTTCCCCTATCCTCCACTGCTCTGTTCAAGTCCTGTTGGCTCAGTCCCTTGGTCTCCATGATCAAGTCTATCCATCTGGCATGCAGCCTTCCTCTCTTTCTATTTCCCTCCACCTGCCCCAGCATCATGGTCTTTTCCAATGATTCATGCCTTCTCATGATGCAGCCAAAGTATGATAGCTTCAATTTAGTCATCTTGGCTTCCAAGGAGATTTCAGACTCGATCTGTTCTAGGATCCATTTATTTGTCTTTTTGGCCGTCCATGTTATTCTCAGCACTCTACTCCAGCACCATATTTCAAATGAATTAATTTTCTTCCTATAGTGGTCTCTCATCCAAGTATTAGCCAGGACTGACCCTGCTAGGTTTCCAAGGTCAGATGGGATCTAACTGGCAGCCTTTAGTGTATTTAGACCATCTAAGGGTCTATGATTGTTTGTTTGTTTGTGGTCCATAACATTGGTCCCAGAACCTGCTGCAGTTGCCCACCCGAACTCTAAATGCTGTTACAGAAGAATTGTGGTGATTTACTGACAAAAAAAGAAAGAAAACTGGGATTCCTGGAGATGTTCTCGTTCTATGATGCACGTATCGCGTCCGCGGAGTCGCGTCCGGCAGAGCTGTTCAGGGTTGTGAGAGAGCTGACTCAGCTACCTCCTACCCTGAACCAGATCCTTGAACCAACCAAGGCCTGCTGTGACCAATTTAACAACTTCTTCGCGGATAAAATCTCTCGGATAAGCGAAGGTCTTGAACCCAGTATTAGAGCAGAACCTAGAACAGAGGTATCCAGAGCTTCCGTGGACTCGATTAGACTGGATCAGTTTGAGTCTGTGAGTACTGAGGATGTGGACAGGATTCTTGGAAGTGTTCGGAAGACGACCTGCTCTCTCGATCCCTGTCCCTCATGGCTAGCGGCTCAGGGGGGCCCGGCAGTAATTTCTTTACTGCATCGGATTATAAATACATCTATGGGGGAAGGACAATTTCCATCCAGCTTAAAATTGGCCATTGTAAAACCTCTGCTGAAAAAGCCTTCCCTCGACCCCCTGTTGCATAATAATTATCGGCCTGTTTCGCTATTGCCATTTTTGGGAAAGGTGATCGAGAGGGCGGTTGCAATCCAGCTTCAATCGATCCTGGAGGAAACGGAGTATCTTGATCCATTTCAAACCGGCTTTCGGGTGGGCTACGGGGTTGAGACGGCCATGGTCGCCTTGGTCGATGATCTCCGTCTGGGCATTGACAGGGGAAGCGTGTCCCTGTTAGTGCTCTTGGACATCTCAGCGGCTTTCGATACCATAGACCATGGTATCCTTCTGGGGCGCCTGGCAGAGGTGGGAATCGGGGGCACTGCGCTCCAGTGGTTCCGATCCTACCTCTCTGGGAGGTCCCAGATGGTGCAGCTGGGAGACGTGTGCTCCGATGAGAGGCCCCTAACATCTGGGGTCCCTCAAGGGGCCATTCTGTCTCCCATGCTCTTCAACATTTACATGAAACCGCTGGGGGAGATCATCCGGAGACATCAGTACGCTGATGACACCCAAATAGTCTTCTCTATGTCCCCGACTGATGCAGTGACCGGGGTTGGCATCTCTCCTCTCGTGGTCTGCCTGGAGTCGGTAATGGATTGGATGGGGGAAAACAGACTCAGCCTGAATCCAGAGAAAACGGAAGTACTAGTGATAGGTTCCCCTGGCCCAGGGATGGCGGTGGTTCCACCTGTTCTGAACGGGGTCACGCTCCCCGTGAAGGACTCTGTACGTAGTTTGGGGGTGCTCCTTGACTCGTCGCTCCATCTTACATCTCAGGTGGACGCGACAGTCAGGAGTGCTTGTTATCAGCTTCGGCGGATACGCCAACTGCGTCCCTACCTGGACCGGAGGAACCTTGAAACGGTTGTACATGCTCTGGTAACCTCTCGTTTGGATTTCTGCAACGCGCTCTACATGGGGCAACCCTTGTACCATTCCCGGAAGCTACAATTAGTGCAGAACATGGCAGCACGACTGGTCACTGGCACGTCCAGGGCCAGTCACATAACACCAGTGCTCAAAGATCTCCATTGGCTGCCTATTCGCTTCCGGGCGCAATACAAGGTGTTGGTTATTACCTATAAAGCCCTAAATGGCTTGGGCCCAGGGTATCTAGAGGACCGCCTCTCCCCATATATTCCGCCCCGCACACTCAGATCATCTGGACAGTTGCGTTTAAGCGTGCCAGAGGCAAGGTTAATATCTACATCAAAGAAGGCCTTTACCATCTTGGCCCCTAACCTCTGGAACTCGCTACCAGTCGAGCTCCGTGCTGTCGCCTCCTTAGCCCAATTCAGGAAAGGATTGAAGACCCTACTATTTGAGCAGGCATTCTCCTAACACCTACCCCGACTATGCTTTGATCCTCCCCCTGCCAGTGTGGCCGCTGGCAGAATTGTGTTTTTAATCTGTATTAATTATGTATTATGTATTGTATTGATGTTGTACACCGCCCTGGTATTTGATAGGGCGGTATATAAATAAACATTTTATTATTATTATTATTATGTGACTTTTCACTGGTTGTCCCCCCCCCCCCCTCCACCTTATGTCTTACGCTGTGTTTGTGGCTGTCCCTTTCCCCACAAGGATCAAACCCGTTCCGTCTGCTTAAGCGGCAGGGTTTTCAGAACAAAACAAACCCATCTCCATCCACCCGCCCCATCTGGCTTCCACGTCACATTAATTTTGTCCTCCTGGCCATCCATTTGTTGTTGTTTTTCCAAATTCCTCAGGGGCTCTTTGTATTCCAAGTGGATCTTTTGTCAGGGGGAGATCAGGAGCAGCAGGGGTGCATCTCTGTGTGTGAGAAGAAAGTTGTTTTATTTTATGAATGGGAGTCACAGATGTTGCTTTGAAAGTTGTCTTGAAACAGAAGTGTTTAAAGATGGTCGCAGTAGTCAGAATAGATTGGCTCAAATGATAATTTCCCCCCTTTTAGCCTCATGAGGACAGAAGAGATCAGAAGCTGGATGGTGTCTGAACATTTCCCAATTGTGGAATTGTTTAAACACTTGAACAGTGATGACAACAGCAGAGGAATCTTGTAACATCTTAAAGCCTATTAGATTTTGGAGGCAGAAGTGTGTGTAACCCCTACATCTTTAAATTCATAAGCGTGATAATCTTCCACATACAAACACACTGCCATTACCACAACCACCCCAAGTACAAAGGAGACAAAATATTATATTTTGCATTGACCATCACTTCTGCCACAATAAATCTGTTAGCATTTAGATGAGACTGGACTCTTGGTCAATTCTGCTGCAGCGAGTGAATAAGGTCTGCTCCACCTTTTCCCAAAAAAGTCTGATCAGGTTCTTTTTCTGTTTTCTGTCTTAGCGCTGGAGATCTCAGGATAGCGAGGAATATGAAGCTGAAGGTAAGAGACATTCCTGCTCTCTGTTTATTTTATTTTATTAAAATATTTATGTTGTTGTTGTTGTTGTTGTTGTTGTTGTTGTGTGCCTTCAAGTCTTTTTCAATTTATGGTGATTCTAAGGTGAAGTTATCATAGGTTTTCTTGGCAAGATTTGTTCAGAGGAGGTTTGCCTTTGCCATCCCATGAGGTTGAAAGAGTGTTGTTAATCTGTAAAATCAGTTTGTAAATAGGTCTTGTAGCACCTTTGAGACTAACTGAAACAATGAGGTTGGCATGAGCTTTCATAGGTTTATGTCTAAATGTATGTGAAGAAATAGACTTAATTCCACAAAAGCTCATGCCGTCAACTTCTTTCTTTCAATTAGTCTCAAAGGTGCTACAGTTGTCAGTCTAGTCCTGACTCCTTGAAATAAATGTATGCCAGAGGACCTGAGTTCACAGGGCAGATTATATTGGAGAAGACAATCTTGTAGATAACCTGGACCCAAACCATATAGGGATTTCAAGGCAATAGCCAACACTTTGTACTTTGCCTGGAAACTAACTGGCAGCCAGTGGAGTGATTTTAATACTGATGCAGCTCACACCACAGTGGTAGGTATAGAATCAGTAGATGTTCTTGTTCTAGGAGGGAAGAACTGAATGTTTCTTTGGTGTTGGGGGCAGGAGCGCTGGTGAGCATTTGTTTTGTTCAATGAACAAAAGATTTGCTGCTTCCTTTTTTTTCTAGGCCAGTTGAGATTCTGGAATCCTGATGACTTGAATGCCTCCCCAAGCATTTCCCCCACTCAGGACTGGATCGAAGAAAAGCTTTGTGAGGTGTGCGCAAACCTTGGCATCTCCCGGGATGGCCACCTGAGCCGGAAGAAGCTGGTCTCCATTTGCGAACAGTATGGCTTGCAGAATATTGACACACAGGTATCTGTCAAGGCATCCATCTACCTTCTCAGAGTATGACCTCTCCACAAAGAGCCAGTCTGGTCTCTATGACTAGCTATGACTACAAGAGACATGGTCCCCCACCCACATAGCAGCTGCCTTCTGAACACTCATATAATGTGGTCACATAAAAGCAGGGCTTGCAAAGTTGCTTTCCTGGGTTGAGAGATTCTGGGAGACGTAATCGGGGGGGGGGGATCAGTTTTGTACAAAAGGAACTGGTAAAGAAATAACGAGAGTCTATCTGGTTCTTTCTACAGTGATGTGAATATCTTTTATTTCCTGTTGAAGTTTTTTGTTACCATAGTTTTCTAACTTTGCAAAACATCAGCATGGGCATATTCCCATAGGCCTTTGATTAGCCAGTGTAGCAGTGAGTCTCTCTAGGGGAATTTTAATTAACTGCTACAAGCAACACTTTTGGAATTGTTTCCCACTTGTATACTGAGATATAGGGCCAAGGATTATAGAGGCAAAATCATCTATATGAATTGTATTTTATTAAGGAAAACATACACCAGTGCACACACATACCCTCACACAGGAGCTAAGGAATATTGGGAAAGGCTTCACTGACTGAATGATTACAAAAGGTCAGTGGCATCACTAGGATGATGCAATGGGTGCACATCACACCAGGTGGCACCTTAAGGGGAAGTGACACCACCGCTCCTCAAACACCTACTTTTTGGAAGAAATGGGTTATGGCATTCATCTGCTTCCCTGTAAAATGCTATAAACGATTGTGAGAGTGGGGTGAAGTGCAGGGGGAGGAGAAAGGAGAGTCCACACAATTTCTTCACATTTAATTTTTTAAAAATAGAAATTTATTCTTTAAAAATTTTCTTTAAAAATATCACATTTTAACCAAATCTTCACTATGCATATGTAAATACATTTAGGTTGTGCATATGATATTGTAATTTGAAGGTATAATTTTAATTTTGCTAGTTGTTTATGTCACAACTATTAGCATTACACTCAGTGCTATATGGGAATTATGATTTATGAGTAACACTAGTGCAAAAACACATTTCTAAGGATTCTGTATGGTGTGAAATGGGAGGAAGTTAACAGAGGGGGTGACACCATGAGTTGCTGCACCAAGTGACACCGACCCTAGGGATGCCACTGGCAAAGGTCTTGTTGCTCCGTTCAAGCTGTGATCTCATGGCTGGAATCGGGACTCAGCTGCTTGGAGCTTCAGGAAGGCAGCCCGAGTCGGAACCAGTTTGAAATCCAGGGAGACCTGAGGTTCCCTGTACTCCATGCTAGCTCTAGGAACAAAGAAATTTGGGGATGTTTTATAGGCCAAAACTAGCCTCAGGGCAAAGGTGTTTGTTCTACATCAAAAGAAATCAGATCTACATTGTAAAAGGATCACTCTGTCTGGCAATGTCCAGAATCAGAATGAAGTTGTAAATAAGCCTTATCGGGCTTGTTCGTCAGAACATCATGCCTAAGGCAGTTTACAGACCGCCCTTTTGGGGCGGCCTGTACCTGCCTCTTTCTCCACCAGATCGGGGCCTCAGCTGCCACAGCAGCAGCCTCTGAGGCCCCGATCCACCGCTTTCCGGGCCACGGGGAAGCGGATCGGGGCCTCAGCTGCCCCAAGGACACCCCGACAGCGGCAGGGAAGGAGAAAGGAGCCACTCAGCCCCTTTCTCCTTTGTGTCACTGGCGCAGCCGTGTAAAGGCTGGCCCCGCACACAAACCTGGAAGTAGCCTCTTTTTGGTGCTCCTTCCATGCTGCAGAAAGGGCGCCCCAGGCGCCCTCGCCAGCACCAGGACGTCACTTCCGCACCGCTCTGTTTGGAGGTGGCACGGTCGTGACGTCCCAATGGCGGCGCCCATGTAGAATGGGAGCCGCCATTTTGTACATACTAGGTACATACTAGGATTAGGACATCCGGAAAGGACGCCCTTTCTTAACCCTAGTACGTATCTAGTATGTTCTTTTTGCGCGCCTGGAACGCACCTAAATCACCTATCTTCCTGAATGTGTTAAAGTTTCCCATTTGCAACTGCCAAACTCTTCTGTTTGATGTGCTTATGGGAAAGTACAGACATGATTTCTCACTTCGGGAATTATGGCTGCCCACAGTACAGAGTCCATTGGAGCCATAGGGAGAACGCACATGCACCAAAATTCAGAAGATTTTGGCTTTGTGTAACACCAGGGTGAGAAAAGAGTTGCTAGCCTGGATTGACCTTTCTTCTGAAGCTTCAGCTCCCCCACAAGACTAAACTAGGGAGGCTCATCCCTACGCACCCCAAAATGTTCTGGCAAAACTGGACTGGACCACCAAAACTCCTATGTAGTTGAGCCGCTTGAGGAATTATCAGTCAGAGGTGTACTAAATGATCAAGCATTCAGAAATATTAACACATTGTGGTTGTAAGAGGCTTCATATTTAAGGGTATTTCAGTGATAATTGAATGGAAAAGTCATTCACCTTCCCCTTACAAGTACTGTACCTGCAAAGAGGTAAAATTAGTAACAACCTCTCCACCAATGCTGAGCTCCAACTTTAATAACAGTTTTGAAGACTCTGGCAACCTCTCTCAATCCAAAATAGATCATAGAATTATAGAATCATCAAGGTTTGAGGTGATTTTCCAATCTAGCATCTGCCAGTCTAGCATCTGATCCTCTGTTGCTGTGTCTGACGATATGCTTTTCTCTTTTCTCAGGTACTGGAGGAGATCTTCCACAACCTTGAGCGCACTGATGGTACCATGAGCATTGAAGACTTCTTCTATGGCTTGTTTAAAATCAGGAAGCCTCCCCCACCATCTGCTTCAACCCCATACAGGCAACTGAAACGACACCTTTCTATGCAGGTGAGAAATCCCTGGATGTGCTCTCCTGGTGTTGTAAACCAAAACCTGAAAAAGGAATCTTCTTGGACTATAGCTCCCAGAATCCCCCAGTCATCTAGCCATGCTTGGCTGTGGGAACTTGTGACAGTAAGGTCCAAAGGGAAAAAAAACTTTTCCAAACCCTGTTCTAAGATGATGTATGCTGCACCCCACCAACAATTGATGGCTTCTGCACCAAACATGTGTCTGACACAGAGGTGGGGGTTGTGTGATCTTCTAGAGTTTGATGGACTGCAAAGGTGAGGAATGCTGAAAGTTGCATTTCAGAATCTGTAAAACTTATTCAAGGGTATCCTTGCTGGCTGTATAGCAAAGTACTGCATCATCCAAAACAGTGATAGCTTTATCGGGACAACCAAATGCACATTATACCTATTGCAAGCTTTCAAAGCTCCACTGGCTTCATCAGGCAAGGTGTTAAAAAGCATACAGTGTGTGTGTGGTGGGGAGGGGGAATAAAAACTGATGAAGTTAATCATAGGTCTGCATTTTGTTGTTGTTGTTCTCAGTTCAGATGCTATGGAGGGGGATTTCTTGCAGGCTGGCCCCTCCTTCTGGCCATGTGGGTGCAGGGAAATTCAGTCCAGAAATAAACTTTAAATTCCATTTGCAAAATAAAAGGCTACTGCCTTTGAGATCCAGTTTGTCTCAACTCCATTGTGAGGCCACAAACCCCTTTGTTAAGAAGAGAACACTGAATATCTCAGGAAGGCTCCATGTTACAGCATCAGGAAAACGTTTAGGTGTTGTTCAGGTAAAACATGCCAATGCAGTCCCAATTTTTAAAAAAAGTTGTTTTACCTTTGAGGTGCAAACCTCAAATAGTACAGTCCCAGTCCATTGGCTCTCTCTTTAGGATTCCCTTGTGGTGGCTAAAATGTGATATCTTCATATCCATAAAACATATCCAGGGGTAGCCGTATTTGGGGGGGGGGAAGAACCCATGTGGTGAGCTAAATGTTTCTAACATTTGTTCCAACAGAACATCTGCATTGTTTCCTTGTCTCTTTCATACCATTTTTTCTTCATGACACTGCATTGTATTTTCCTCTGTGCTCCACCTCCACAGTGCGCAGCACTACTTAATCAGATGGGCTGTTGCCACTTACAAATGACCCATCATTCTCTACAGCCATTGTGATTAAATAGCAACGTAGCCAAATGAAGACTAGGGAAGGATCCTGGTGTTGCCTTACACATGTATCAGTTCCCCTATAGAAGCAATTGGACATTTTTGTCTGATATGACCAGGCTGTATTAAAGTTCAAGGTTGTGGAGCTGTGCATGCAGTGCCCTATGTGCATGTGGTGCCAGTGTACATGCATATGAGCACTGCACATGGACACATATTTGCACAAATGAGCATTGTGCACGGACTGCTTGCAGACAGGTTCACATTATGCATGATGTGCAGGAACAGTTGGTTGTGCGTTCAGTTGCACATTTTGTCTCTTGGTTCAGTTGCACAGCAACTGTCTTATACAGTTAATATACAGTTCTTCATGCAGAGAGTTATGCTGTAAAACTGATATAATAATAATAATAATAATAATAATAATAATAATAATAATAATAATAAT